>NC_057804.1:613482062-613482418 GCF_018294505.1 Triticum aestivum | reverse complement strand
TGGGCTGCAACCAAGCTTCCGAGTGGGAAACTTGCTCTCCACTCGACCGGATTTAGAAACTTAGGCGAGCACTGGGCTGCAGCTAAGCCCCCGAGTGGGAGGTTCACTCTCCACTAGGAAGGATTTTAGAAACTTAGGCGAGCACTGGGCTGCAGCTAAGCCCCCGAGTGGGAGGTTTGCTCTCCACTCGGAAGGATTTTAAAAACTTAGGCGAGCACTGGGCTGCAGCTAAGCCCCCGAGTGGGAGGTTTGCTCTCCACTCGGTAGGATTTTAGAAACTTAGGCGAGCACTGGGCTGCAGCTAAGCCCCCGAGTGGGAGGTTTGCTCTCCACTCGGTAGGATTTTAGAAACTTAG
>NC_057804.1:613199412-613482012 GCF_018294505.1 Triticum aestivum | reverse complement strand
GGAGGTTTGCTCTCCACTCTGTAGGATTTTCGTGGCACGGCGTTGGAGGAGAAGGTAGCAGTCAACCTGTGCTTCGTCTTCCTTGCGGAATGCACGTTGTGTTTGTGACGTAGCTCGGAAGGAGGAAGCAGGGGTCGACCTGCGCCTCGTCCTCCTTGCGAAGCATACGATGTCTTTTATTCTTAGGCGAACACTAGGTTGCAGCTAAGCCTCTGAGTGGAAGACTGGCTTATCACTCAGTAGGATTTTCAAAAACTTAGGCGAGCACTGGGCTGCAGCTAAGCCTCCGAGTGGAAGGCTGGCTTACCACTCGGTAGGATTTTCGAAAACTTAGGCGAGCACTGGGCTGCAGCTAAGCCCCCGAGTGGTAGGCTGGCTTACCACTCGGTAGGATTTTGTTTAACTTAGGCGAGTACTTGGACTGCAGCTAAGCCTCCGAGTGGAAGGCTAGCTTACCACTCGGTAGGATTTTGTTTAACTTAGGCGAAACGGATTCGCAGCTAAGCCTCCGAGTGGAAGGCTGGCTTACCACTCGGTAGGATTTTTTACAAGCTCAGGCGAAACGGGTTCGCAGCTAAGCCACCCACTGGGGGACAGATTTATGAGAACAAAAGCAATAACAATCACTGAGAAAATTATGAAACTCTTGTCTTTGATGAATATACTACAGGAGTACTTTTATTACAACTCATCCGAGTGAAAAACTTAAGTATAAAAGGGGCGGAGCAGCTCCGCGTTCCATGCTCGGGGCTCGTCAATCTGGTGCTCGACATTGTAAAGGCGGTATGCTCCATTGTGGAGAACCTTGGTGACGATGAAGGGACCTTCCCAACTAGGAGCAAGCTTGTGTGGTTTCTGCTGATCCACTTGGAGAACTAAATCTCCCTCCTGGAAAGCTCGACTCTTCACGTTTCTGGCATGGAAGCGACGCAAGTCCTATTGGTAAATGGTCGATCGGGTCAAGGCCATCTCTCTTTCTTCTTCTAGAAGGTCGACCGCGTCCTGTCGGGCTTGCTCTGCTTCAGCTTCGATGTAGAGTTCGACTCGGCGTGCATTGTGAAGCAGGTCACTCGGCAAGACTGCTTCAGCTCCGTAGACCAAGAAGAACGGAGTCCTCCCAGTCGACCGGTATGGCGTGGTCCTTAATCCCCAAAGCACCGACGGACGTTCGTCGACCCATGCACCAGCTGCGTGCTTGAGGTCGCGCATCAGTCGGGGTTTCAACCCTTTGAGAATTAATCCATTTGCTCGTTCTGCTTGTCCATTCGACTGGGGGTGAGCGACTGAAGCATAGTTGACTCGTGTACCCTGAGATGTGCAGAAGGCTCTGAATTCCTCGGAGTCGAAGTTTGACCCATTGTCTGTGATGATGCTGTGTGGAACTCCATATTTGAATATCAATTCCCTGATGAAGCTGATGGCAGTGCCGGCATCTAGATTCTTGATGGGTTTAGCCTCAATCCACTTGGTGAACTTGTCGACTGCTACCAATACATGGGTGTAGTCGCTTCTACCTATTCTCAGTGGTCCAACCATATCCAACCCCCATACAGCGAAAGGCCAGACGAGTGGAATGGTCTTCAAGGCTGAGGCAGGTTTGTGCGACATATTGGAGTAGAATTGACATCCTTCACACTTGTCGACTATCTCTTTCGCCATCTCATTTGCTCTGGGCCAGTAAAAACCCGCTCGATATGCTTTAGCCACGATGGTCCGAGAGGACGCATGATGGCCACAGGTCCCCGAGTGGATGTCGTTGAGAATCATTCGACCTTCTTCCGGTGTTCTGCATTTCTGGCCGACTCCAGACGCACTTTCTCTGTACAACTGTCCGCTCATGACGGTAAAGGCTTTGGATTGGCGGAAGATCTCTCGAGCCTCTTCTTCATTCTCGGGGAGCTCTTTCCTCCGAATGTAGGCGATATAGGGCACTGTCCAGTCGGGAGTGATGACCAGAACTTCCATGATTAAGTCGACCACAGCTGGGACCTCGACTGCAGTCGGATCTGTGGCGCTTTTTGGCTGTGGGGCTTCCTCGGTGAAAGGATCTTCTTGAACCGACGACGTGTGAACATGCTCCAAAAACACGCCACTCGGAATGGCTTCTCTCTTGGAACCAATCTTCTCCAAATCATCGGCTGCTTGATTTTTCAATCGGGGGATGTGATGGAGCTCTAATCCCTCAAATTTCTTCTCCAACTTTCTGACTGCATTGCAGTAACCAGTCATGGCTGGGCTTCTGACGTCCCAATCCTTCATCACTTGGTTGACCACCAAGTCAGAGTCACCGTAGACCATGAGGCGACGGACGCCGAGTGAAATGGCCATACACAACCCGTACAAGAGTGCTTCGTATTCTGCTTCATTGTTGGAGGAATCAAAGTGAATCTGGAGTACATATCTGAGCTTGTCTCCTCGGTGGGAAACCAAGACTACCCCGGCACCGGACCCATTCAGCATTTTGGAGCCATCGAAGAACATAGTCCAGTGCTCCGAGTGAACTTGAGTCGGCAACTACTGTTCAGTCCACTCGGCGAGGAAATCTGCTATTGCTTGGGACTTGATAGCTTTCTTTGCCTCAAATCTGATATCTAGGGGAAGAAGTTCAATCGCCCATTTTTCCACTCGACCGGTTGCGTCTCTGTTGTGCAGAATCTCTGATAAGGGGGCGTCGGTGACGACTGTGATGATATGGTCAGGGAAGTAGTGAGCAACTTTCTTCGTGGTCATATAAATCCCATATACAAGCTTCTGATAATGAGTGTATCATTGCTTGGATGGGGTCAGGACTTCGGAAATGTAATATACTGGGCGCTGAACTTTGAAGGCTTTCCCTTCTTCTTCCTGCTCGATCGTAAGTACAGTACTGACGACTTGTCCTGTGGCTGCAACGTAAAGCAGCAAAGGCTCTTTGCTGATCGGGGCAGCAAGCACCGGCTGGGTGGAAAGCAGGGTTTTGAACTCTGCAAACGCTGCGTCAGCTTCAGGAGTCCACTCGAACTTGTCTGACTTCTTCATCAGTCGGTAAAGAGGCAATGCCTTCTCATCGAGATGAGTGACGAATCGACTTAAAGTGGCTAAGCAACCAGTAAGCTTTTGAACATCGTGCACACGCATAGGTCGTTTCATTCGGAGTATTGTGCCTACTTTCTCTGGGTTTGCATCGATTCCTCGTTCGGAAATGAGAAAACCGAGTAACTTTCCACCTGGAACTCCGAATGTGCACTTGGATGGGTTAAGCTTGATATCGTACCTCCTGAGGTTGACAAATGTTTCAGCAAGGTCAGTCAGCAGGTCGGAACCTTTCCGTGACTTGACCACAATGTCATCCATGTACGCTTCCACATTCCGACTGATTTGAGTGAGCAAACACTTCTGAGTCATCCTCATGAACGTGGCTCTGGCATTCTTGAGGCCGAATGGCATGGTGACATAACAGAAGCATCCGAATGGGGTGATGAAAGCTGTTTTGATCTCATCGGGTCCAAACAGACGGATCTGATGGTACCCGGAATAAGCGTCCAAGAAAGACAGTCGCTCACATTCCGTAGTTGAGTCGACTATTTGGTCGATGCGGGGAAGAGGAAAATGATCTTTCGGGCAGGCCCGATTGATATGCTTAAAATCGAGGCACATGCGAAGC
Source organism: Triticum aestivum (assembly GCF_018294505.1). NCBI lineage: Eukaryota > Viridiplantae > Streptophyta > Magnoliopsida > Poales > Poaceae > Triticum > Triticum aestivum. The sequence continues at coordinate 613,478,369 of NC_057804.1, read as the reverse complement.
GAATTGTCCTTTTTGGGGACCATGACGACATTGGAGAGCCACTCGGAGTGGTAAATCTCTCGGATAAACTCTGCTGCTAGGAGCCGAGCCACTTCCTCGCCAATAGCCTTCCTTTTCTGGACGGCGGACCGTCGCAGATGTTCCTTCACAGGTTTTTCCTTTGCGACTAGTAGACGATGCTCTGCCAGTCCCCTGGATACACCCGGCATGTCAGAAGGTTTCCATCCAAAGATGTCCCAGTTCTCACGGAGGAACTGGATGAGCGCTTCTTCCTATTTGGGGTCGAGTGTTGTGGAGATATGAGTTGGAGCAGCGTTAGGGTCGGTCAGGTGGATGTGAATGGGTTTTGTCTCACCGGACGACTGGAACGATGATTCCGTAGCAGGCTTTTTGGCTCGCAACAAATCACTCGGGTCTGCATTCCTCTGGTGTTCCTGCCACTCTTCTGCCACCATCTGAGCATTGACGATCTTTGAGCCTTTCTGGAAGCACTCTTCTGCCTTCTTGCGGTTACCAGTAACAGTGATCACGCCTTTAGGGCCGGGCATCTTTCGTTTGAGGTACACGTAACATGGTCGAGCCATAAAACGTGCATAAGCTGGCCTGCCCAAAATTGCATGATAGGCACTCTGGAAATCCACAACCTCAAATGTCAGCTTCTCTTTGCGGAAATTCTTTGAATCACGAAAAACCACATCAAGAGCAATCTGACCGAGTGATGCGGCCTTCTTGCCAGGGATGACTCCATAGAAACTCATGTTGCTTGTGCTCAGTCTGGACATCGGAATGCCCATCCCTTTCAGCGTCTCAGCATATAGTATATTCAAACTGCTGCCGCCATCCATCAACACTTTGGTCAGTCGAGTGCCCTCGACGACTGGGTCGACCACCAACACTTGCCTCCCAGGGGTGGCTATGTGCGTGCGGTGATCAGATTGGTCGAACATAGTGGCAGTCTGAGACCACTTCAAGTAATTGGGTTTTGACGGAGCAGCCATATTCACCTCTCGGTTTATAACGTTCAGTCGGTTTTTCTCTCAACATCGGCAAAAATCATCAAGGTGGAATTGACCTGCGGATATTCCTCGTCACTACCCTCCTTGTCCTCAACCTTGTCCGACTCTTTTTCTTTGTCCTTGGGATGCTTCCCTTGGAACTGCTGTATCAGGAGTCGACACTGTCGAGTGGTATGCTTCGGGTAAATGAAATTACCCTCTTCGTCTTTCTTGGTGTGGATGTGACATGGTAAATCCATCACGTCATTTCCTTCTTTATCTTTTACTTTCTTGGGGTTCCAAGGCCCCTTGGGTTTCTCTTTGAACTTTCCTTGATTCAGGGCCAAGGCTTCTCCAGGAGCGGCTGGCTCGGCTTTACGCTTTTGCTTCCGACTGGAATTTCCGCCTCCGGTGTCCTGGGCGACTGACTTGTGCTTGCCGCTCCGGAGCCGATCCTCTTCCTCACCATTGGCATATTTGGTGGCTATTTCCATCATCCGACTCAGAGACATGTCTCTGGTTCGACCGAATTTTAGGCTTAGCTCTCTGTACTTTACGCCCTCCTTGAAGGCGCAAACTGCCTGGTGATCAGATACATTCTCTACCGTGTGATGCAGTGTGATCCATCTCTGGATGTAATCCCTCAGAGTCTCATTCGACTTCTGTACACAAGATTGCAGCTCTGTCAGTCCTGCTGGTCGTTTGCACGTTCCCTTGAACGTCCTGGCAAACACTCGGGAGAGGTCCTCCCACGTGTAAATGCTGCTGGGTGTCAACTAATTCAGCCATGCCCTGGCTGACCCTTCCAACATGAGAGGCAGATGCTTCATGACCACCTCGTCATTTTCGCCGCCAATCTGAACAGCCACTCGGTAGTCCTCAAGCCAAGTATCAGTCTTGGACTCACCGTTGAACTTGCTGACTCCAGTCGCCAACCTAAAGTTGGGAGAATCACCGCGGCTCTGATGGCTCTACTGAAACACTCTGGTCCAGAGACATGCACTCGACTGCTGGTGGGTACATCTCTATCATTACCCTCTGTGTGGGCTCTGTTCCGGTCGACCAAACCTTGAACGATGATGGATCTCGCATCAAAGCCTGGTTCCCTGGGGTCGACTGGAATCCTTCGCCCGCCACTGCACTGGCGTCTGTCATCCTGCTGTCGAGGCACATATGACCCACCCCTTTGGGGAGGAGTGGGGACTCGACGTCGATCGTTGCGATCGAATCGGTGATCATACTGCTAATAGTTCATGTACTGATCGTGCCGGTCGCCATGCCCTTCACGCCTCGGGGGCGATCTGGGGCTATGAGCCGATTGGACCGTATTTGCCGCCACGAATCTGCTATGAATCTTGTTCCGCGACTGCGACATAGCCGAATTCTAATGTCCTGCTGCTCAGAGCAAACCCCTGATCTGCATCAAGCCTCTGCCAACCTCTGACTGGGAAGGCTGAATCGACTCTGCTATACGGGTTGCAGCTGCCAAATTCTGAATCGGAGTGTGATATACCTGAGTCGGAGGTTTAAAGAGGTGGCGTCGACTGGAATCTGGAATCCGTTGCCGCGCGCGCTCGTCGAGTGCCCGCTGAAGGTTCTCTAGTCGAGTGCGCTCAGCCAGGTTGGCCAAGCGCGCGTCCTCTAAGTCGCGAGCCTCAGGGGTTTCTCCAACAATCGGAGTGTGAAGCGCATCCATGTTCCGGCGGCGAAGTTCTTCCCTCTGCTGTGAGTTGAGGGGTTCGGGGCGGTATTCCTCATGGTCGTGCGACGGATCGCCTCCGCCGTTGCCTCCCTCGGCGCCAGAAAAGCCGGGGGAACATGCGGTCCATTGACCATCAGGACCTCCGCCGCCGGATCACTACTGTCGCACTCGGATGCAGTCTCTACGGAGCCAGTCGACAGGTCGAACAGGCCGTAGAGAGATTCGTCGGGCTCGATTGACGCGACTTGGGCAGTGGTCGACTGGCGCGCCACTGCGTGCCTCACCCACTGCTAAAGCCTCGACCGACCGGAGCGCTTACGCCGGCGGGAAGCTGGGAGGCAGCATGACACAAAAACCGGCCGATACTGAGTCGACGGTTGCCGCAGAAGGACGCCGCGGACGCATGCCCGAAAGTGCGTAGCTCCGCGGACCGGGAGCGCATCCACGTCGAGCGGAGCCTCCTGCAGCCAGGCAGAGTCGTCGGCGACGAATGTGAGCGTGCCGAGACAGATCTCGCGACCCTCAACCAAAACTCCACCTGAAACCATGATGATGGGAATTGAAAAGATTGCAAGTTCTCCAATAAGTCGCTAAGACACCTGCCCCAAGGTGGGCGCCAAGTGTCGTGGTTCTAAGTCTGACAGTAGAATAGGGGGTAGGTATGGAGAGGCAAGATCCTAGCTATGGAGCAGTTGTGCACACAAGTGTTTTACGAGTTCAGGCCCTTCTCGGAGGAAGTAACAGCCCTACGTCTCGGAGCCCGGAGGCGGTCGACTGGATTATATGTGTGAGAGTTACAGGGGTGAGAACCTTTCTACCAATGGAGGGGGTGGCTTATATAGAGGACGCCAGGACCCCAGCCAGCCCACGTAGCGGAGGGTTAAAGTACATTAAGATCTGGCATTACTGGTAACGCCTTACATAAAGTGTCATCATGACCATAAAGACTACTTAATTACAGACCATTGGGATTCAGAGTAGATCTTGAACTCCTGGTGGTCGAGTGAGTCTTCTTGGTCGAGTGTCTTCAGGTTCGTCGAGTGTCTTCTAGTCCGTCGAGTGGAGTTCCTCTTGGTCGACTGGAAGACGGCTTCTTCTAAAAGATGTCCTTGAGGAGGGTACCTTGGACATGTTCATGACCCTACCCTAGGTACATGACTTCATCAACGAGTGCGGAGCATAGCGCTTCCGTATGTGTACGGGCAAAGCCGCTCCTCGGCAGTGTCGTCAGCCAGCACGGAGCATGGTGCTTCCACTGGTGCGTGGGAGGGGGCTCCCCTCCGGGAGGAGCCCCCAGGGCGTGTACAGCCCTGCCCTGACACGTGGCTGGCATGGTAGGGCTTGATGAGGTGTATCTGGGCACCCGTGAGCCAGCGCGGGACTCACGGGGCCCTACCTCAAGGTGGGTTGTGCCTGGCTCTGGGCCTTTATTTGTAATGTGCTCCTGCAAATTTGGTTAGATGCCGACGCTCTACGTCCTCAGGTCCCGGCCCTCGAGCGAGCTTAGCAGTCGCTGGTATGCCAGGTCGCGATGCCGTGGACAAGGCCAGGATGTGATGGCTAGAGAGCCAATAAGAGTCCATGAGTCGCGATGCTCAGGTACCCCCCTTTTAACGTGCAAGCGTTTGGCATGAGGGAAGAAGGGCGCCATCACAGGCATCAAGTAATAATCATGGCGGGTCAAATGCATGACCTGAATAGATGCGAGAGAGATACATGCCGCTGGGTCAGGCCCGAGCGGCTTGGGGATAATGCAGCCCGAGGGGCGCCCCCAACAAAGTAACCTAAAGGCATAAACAAAAGAGATACACGCCGCAGGGACGGACCCGCGCGACCTGGGAATGATGCAGCCCTGGGGGCGCTCCCAGCTGAAAATGAAACTCAAAGGATGTCACCTGATGATGTTGGAGATGAAGGAATGTTGAAGTAGCTGATGACGTGCACTGTGGAAGCCGATCCTCACGAGCCCCCAGGCCCAGGAGCCTCGGGAGGCTTCGGGGGCGTAGGCGCCTCCTCGAGGCCCATCTCCATCTCCGCCAGGACTGCCGAATGCCTGGCCTCCTGAGCCTCCAGAATGCTCCTCATAAGATGCTGACGCGCGGCCACCGCGTTCGGCAAGCGAAAAGGCATGCGAACATAGCTGTGGGGTGGACCTTTGCAGCGTCCCACGCGCGAGGGCCAGAAGCACACCTAAGAGGCGGCTCGGTTGAGCCCTGGTACGTCGATGCAGACGCGTAGCCCACCATCCTCGTTTGGATGGAGAGCTATGGCGGGTAAGCGGCGGCTGCCACTCATGACTCTTGACTCCTGCAGCTCCTGAATGATCTCGCTGATGAACTCCCGAGGGTTTGGCCCACCTTGCCTCGTTCCTTCTTGAGGGAAACGTGCTTTGAAGCACGCCTCCAAGTGGTGCCCGAGCGCCTCCCTCGTGACCTTGGCAAAGTCGGTGGCCCTCTAGGAGAGAGCCCCCGAGCCTTGCCCAAGGAGGGCGCCAGGCACGCCTTCCTGTGCGACAGAGGGTGGCGCCCCTTGAACGGGCGTGGATCCTGACACAAAGCCACTAGAGGGGTCTGCCTCCCGAGGGCTCGGACTAGGTGATGCTTTCTTCTTCTGAGGGTCTGCGTCGGGAAGTCTCCCGCTCCTGTGATCTGGGTCTTCGATTGTCGCGGCTTGAAAAGCACGCTCAAGAGAACACACTGCATCCCTCTCCTCACAAGGCACTATGATGACTCCACCGCTTCTTGGCATCTTGAGGACATTGTAGCTGTGGTGAGTCACTGCCATGAACTTGGCCAGGGCTGGGTACCCAAGGATGGCATTGTATGGCAGGCGAATGTGGGCGACGTCGAAGTCGATGAGCTCGGTGTGGTAGTTGTTGTGATGTCCAAAGGTGACAGGAAGGCAAACTTGCCATATTGGAACGGTGGAACCATCAATGACTCCTGAGAAAGGCTTGGTTGGCTGAAGCTGATCGTATGGCACTTGGAGATTGTTGAATGTCTCGACGGACAGGACGTTGAGTCCCGCTCCACCATCGATGAGGGTCCTGGTGACTTGCACATTGCTGATGACTGGGGAGTAAAGCATCAGGAGGACTCCGGCCGTGGCTGCGCACTTGAGCTGATCCACTGAGCTGAATGTGATGGCGCACGCTGACCACCTGAGAGGGCGCGTGGCCTCAAGATTGGGGAGGACTGCATTCACCTCGCGAGCAAACTGTTTGAAGATGCACTAAGAGGCTGGGGCCTGAGCGCCGCCCAGGATGCAAGCGATTGCGCGCGGCTCCTGGAATCCCCCAGCCCCCTCGTCCTGATGATGGTCTTCATTCCTCCTCGGCTGAGGTGGCAGAGGAGGGAGGCCTGCGTTGCCTTGTGGGCGATCCTCACGAGGCTGATCCCTCCAGCCTCCCTCGCGAGGCTGGTCCTGCCAGCGGTCCTCGCGAGGTCGGTCACGCCACCCTTGGTGAGGGCCACGGTCTTCCCATCGTCCTCCACCTCTTCCTCCTCCGTGGCCATAGCCCCAGTCGTTACGCTCGGGGCGTCGGCCGATACGCCCATCTCGCACAGCCCTGAGCTCTTGGCATTCATTGGTGTTGTGGGTGTGGAGATTGTGGTACACGCAGTACCGGCTGCCCTTGGACGACTCCGGCTGATCTCTGCCGCGCTTGGTGTCTGGCTCTGCTGCAAGCACAGCAGCCCCCTTGCGCTTTACGTCCTTGACCTTGGGCTTCTTCTCTTCTGGATCGGCAGCCAGAAGCTCGAGGAGGGAGAGGCGTCCTTCCTCAGCCCTAGCACACTTGGTCGCCAAGTTGAACAGCTCCAGGGATGTGCACATGTCTTCATGGATTGCTAGCTCCTCTTTCATCTTGATGTCATGCACGCCATCAGAGAAGGCTGAGATGATGGCTTCCTCAGTCACCCTGGGGATCTTGAGGCGAGCGTTGTTGAAGTGCTGGATGTACTTTTGCAGGGTCTCTCCTGGATGTTGCTTGATGCGGCGCAGATCACTCATGGCCGGGGGCCGGTCACGAGTGCCCTGGAAGTTGGCGATGAAGCGAGTGCGCATCTCGTCCCAGGAGGAAATTGTGCCAGGAGCCAGGTTCAAGAGCCAGGTGCGGGCACCATCCTTGAGCGCCATGGGAAACCAGTTCGTCATGACCTTCTCGTCCCCATTTTGAAGGGGAACATCTAGTACACTTATCCTAACTAAAATTGGTCCTCGCCTGCCAAAGGCTCTGACGATGACGCCTTCCTAGGCTCCACGATGACCTCCATCCTGCCGTTCTGCTGGTCTTGGTCTTGTTGCACCGAAACGGTAGCCTTTGCTTGATACCTTGGCCTGCGCTTGCCCCCTTTGCACCAAAGAGGAAACAAGGACACTGCGCAGGCCAACGCCCGCCTGGCGCCCACCTGGCTTCGATCATCATGGCTTGCGTCACGGGCACCTCGTGAGGTACCCCGCCTTGATCTCTTCGCCTCCTCACGAGCCAGCTTGATGAGGCTGCGCCTGAGGAAGCTTCCTATCATCCGCCCCGCGAGGCTTGGCCCCTCGCGAGGGTCGTGAGCTTGTGTTGATGAAGGTGGGCCATACTGGGCCACCCCTTGAGCCACGCTGCAGGCCACAAGCAGGCAAGTCTGGGTACTCCCATTCCCCGAACGCCGACATAATCTCCCTCGCGTCGCAGAAGTTCGGCCGTGTGAATGGCCTTGTGATGAGTTCTTGAGAGCAACCGGAATTGATGACGATTTTTATTCTTCGGTTGATAATGCGGGCCTCACCGACTTCCTCCACGACCAGCTCGAACAGTATTTCTTACTCACAAATACTTTCGTGCAAATTTTTTACTTTCATGCTAAGAAATCACCAACTTCTCTGGAGTTCCATTTATATGATGAGGTTAGGGAGATGTCATTACAAGAATTTTGTGCGGTTTGCAAGATACCCTTCGGGGGCAGCATAGAGGAACCACATCATAGAGATGTGGATGGTTTTATTGATATGATTACTACAGGAGAAACGAGGAAGGTTTTTGATGCAAGAATCACTAGCATACACTTTCCTGTTCTACGTTACTTTGCAATATTCGCTAGTAGATGCTTAATTGGTCGCGGGAACTGTGAAAACGTTAGTGTTCCTGATATTGTTATTCTATGCCATGCTCTATTCTGTGATAACAGTATAACACTGTTAGCTTAGGCGCTATTGTTGCTAAACGATTAAGTCTGAACCATACAAAAGGCCCCATCTTTGGAGGTATCTATGCTTCACGCCTTGCTAAACACCTTAGGATACCTATTAGGCATTATGAGAAAGAGGAAAAGCTGCTGCCCCCTACCTTTTTAGATTATAAGAGTATGGTAGCACATGAGTTTATTGTTAAAAATGATGAGAAGATGCTTAAGTATAATTTGAGATTTAATAAGACTCACAGTGAAACTATTATCTTGCCTGCACCCTCTTTGTTTGAATTATCTTCAGGCACGTTTCTCATCTTGCCGGAGGCCGTTTACTCTTACCGGGGCCAGACATCGGCTCCAGAGTCTGAGCCAGAACCACCACTTGACCCTTATCGACAGTCCTTTTATCAGTGGGATCCGGAGGAGATAGCCAGCCAGTGGTACTCAGATGACACTCCTCAGTACAACTCCAGCTACAACTCTGATCCGTGGGCATAGACCAACTCAGGCCAAAAGCTTAAGCTTGGGGGAGTACGTATTTCTCACCAACATTACATTCATGTTCACACACTCATTCTAGTTGTCGGTGCTCATACTTTTTCATTGTACTATCCATCCTAGTTTAGTTTATTTTCTTGTTTTCTTCTTGTGTGTTTGAATAATCTTAAGAAAAACAAAAAAAATTAGTAATAGCTTTTAGCTAGTTTATTTTCCATGCTTGTAGTAGTAATGACTAAAAGAAAACCCAAAAAGATTTCGTGTTCCTCTTTTGCTTGTTGGGAGCTTCCCCGTGTAAATAGTTTTATTTCTTTTCTTTTCTTTGGGGGTCGAAAGGAGACGACCTTGATGAAATTGTTGAGTGGCTCTTTTATGCATAATTAATTGATTTAACCAAGAGCCCATATTACTTTGTCTTCTCCCTTGAATTGAATGCTTGCAGATTCCAGCTTAGTCCAATGCACGTGCACTATTATTATTATCCACACCGTTCAGTTGTGCAAGTGAAAGGCAATAATGATGATATATGATGAAATGATTGAGATAAGAGGAGCTGGTATGAACTCAACCTATCTTGTTTTTGTAAATATGATTAGTTCATCGTTCCTGATTCAGCTTATTATGAATAAACATGTTTGCAATAACAATTAGAGATTATAGTTGCTTATGTCATGCTTAATTAGCTAGCGGTTTAAAATGGTTTACCTTGCGTACCGACATGCTATTAAAATGGTTGTGATGTGGTACGATAGGGCGGTATCCTCTTTTGAATGATTTGAGTAACTCGACTTGGCGCATGTTCACGCATGTACTTGAAACAAAATCAACATAGCCTCCACGATATTTATGTTCATGGTGGATTATATCCTACTCATGCTTGCACTCAGGGTCTATTAGTTTTAATGCATGTTCATGACTGTTGTCAGTCTCTAGTTGGTCGCTTCTTAGTCTTTTTCTAGCCTTCACTTGTACTAAGCGGGAATACTGCTTGTGCATCCACTTCCATAAACCCCAAAGTTATTCCATATGAGTGCACCATACCTTCCTATATGCGGTATCACCTGCCGTTCCAAGTAAAATTGTATGTGAAAAACTCCAAACCTTCAAATGAAATTCTGTTTTGTATGCTCGAACAGCTCATGTATCAACTAGGGTTGTCTTTATCTTCCATGCTAGGTGGGTTATTCTCAAGAGGAGTGGACTCCGCTCCTCACTCACGAGAAAATGGCTGGTCCCCAGGATGCATAGTCCCATGCTCAAATCAAATCAAAATAACAGCAAACAAAACTCCCCCAGGATTGTTGTTAGTTCGAGGCACCCGTTGTTTCGGGCAAGCCATGGATTGATGCTTGTTGGTGGAGGGGGAGTATAAACTTTACCATTTTGTTTGGGAACCGCCTATAATGTGTGTAGCATGGAAGATATTGAGATCTCTTGGTCGTTATCTTGACAATGAAAGCATACCACCCAAAATATTATTATCTCTGTTTCAAAAATCGAGCTCTGACACCTCTACAAATCCATGCTTCCCTCTGCGAAGGTCCTATCTATTTACTTCTATGTTGAGTCATCACCCTCTTATTTAAAAGCACCTGTTGGAGAGCACCGCTTTCATTTGCATGCATTACTATTAGTTTATATTGGGTATGACTATGACTGGATCTCTTTTATCATAAATTACAATGTTTAGTCAGTCCTTGACCTTTAAAGGTGCTCTGCATTTATGTTTTGCGGTCTCAGAAAGGGCTAGCGAGATACCATCTTGTTATATCATATTATGATTGTTTCGAGAAAGTGTTGTCATCCGAGTTTTATTATTATTGCTCGCTAGTTGATTATGCCATTGATATGAGTAAACATGAGACCTAAGTGTTATTGTGAATATGGTTAGTTCATAATCTTTGCTGAAAACTTGAATGCTGGCTTTACATATTTGCAACAGCAAGAGCAAACAGAGTTTGTAAAAGTTTTTCTTTATCACTTTCAGTTTATCAACTGAATTCCTTGAGGACAAGCAAAGGTTTAAGCTTGGGGGAGTTGATACGTCTCCGTCATATCTACTTTTCCAAACACTTTTGCCCTTATTTTGGACTCTAACTTGCATGATTTGAATGGAACTAACCCAGACTAACACTGTTTTCAGTAGAACTGCCATGGTGTTATTTTTGTGCAGAAATAAAAGTTCTCGGAATGACCTGAAACTCCACGGAAGTTATTTTTGGAATTAATAAAAAATACTGGCGAAAGAATCAAGACTAGGGGCCCCACACCCTGTCCACGAGGGTGGAGGGCGCCCCCCTGCCTCGTGGGCCCCCTGGTCCTCCATCGACCTCAACTCCAACTCCATATATTCATGTTCGAGGAGAAAAAAAGGAGAGAAGGATTCATCGCGTTTTACGATATGGAGCCGCTGCCAAGCCCTAAACTCTCTCGGGAGGGCTGATCTGGAGTCCATTCGGGGCTCCGGAGAGGGGAATCCGTCGCCGTCGTCACCATGAACCATCCTCCATCACCAATTTCATGATTCTCACCGCCGTGCGTGAGTAATTCCATCGTAGGCTTGCTGGATGGTGATGGTTTGGATGAGATTTACCATGTAATTGAGTTAGTTTTGTTAGGGTTTGATCCCTAGTATCCACTATGTTCTGAGACCGATGTTGCTATGACTTTGCTATGCTTAATGCTTGTCACTAGGGCCCGAGTGCCATGATTTGAGATCTGAACCTATTATGTTTTCATGAATATATGTGAGTTCTTGATCCTATCTTGCAAGTCTATAATCACCTATTATGTGTTATGATTCGTTAACCCCGAAGTGACAATAATCGAGATACTTACCGGTGATGATCGTAGTTTGAGGAGTTCATGTATTCACTCAGTGTTAATGCTTTGGTCCGGTACTCTATTAAAAGCAGCCCTTAATATCCCTTAGTTTCCGATAGGACCCCGCTGCCACGGGAGGGTAGGACAAAAGATGTCATGCAAGTTCTTTTCCATAAGCACGTATGACTATATTCAGAATACATGCCTACATTACATTGAGGAATTGGAGCTAGTTCTGTGTCACCCTATGTTATAACTATTGCAAGAGGAATCACATCCGACATAATTATCCATCACTGATCCAATGCCTACGAGCTTTTCACATATTGTTCTTTGCTTAGTTACTTTACCATTGCCACTGTTACAATTACTACAAAACTGCTACCGTTACTTTTGCCATTGTTACCGTTACTTTCGTACTACTTTGCTACTAAATACTTTGCTGTAGATATTAAGTTATCCAGGTGTTGTTGAATTGATAACTCAACTGCTAATACTTGAGAATATTCTTTGGATCCCCTTGTGTCGAATCAATAAAGTTGGGTTGAATACTCTACCCTCGAAAACTGTTGCGATCCCCTATACTTGTGGGTTATCACACAACGGCGTGAGGCCGTCCATGCACACGCTCCGAAACTACAACATCACCAAGCGCATCATGAGGGGCGATATCCCGCCTCCTCCGGCTCTGGCTCCCAGGGAAGGGATGCCGGCTCCTCCGCCTCCGCCTCCGGCCAATGGCATGATGCGCGACTACGTCTACCCCGCCTAGAACGTGACCTACGTCGTCTTCACCAGCCTCGATGATGACAAGCATAGCGAGCGCCTGCTCCGGTAGGAAGTGAACACCGTCGTCCCGGCCAAGCTGGACTACATGCATTGGTTGGATTACCCGGTCACCTGGGGCCGGGAAGACCACCCGGCCATCATGCCAAACCTGGGTGGCTACGCCCTCATTCTCAACCCCACCATCGTCACGCCCCGGCGCACATTCAAGTTCTCCCGGGTCCTCATCGCTGGCGGTAGCAGCATCAACATCCTCTACCGCGACACCATGAACAAGCTCAGCCTTGAGGCCAAAGACTTGGAGCCGACCCAGACGATCTTTCATGGCATCGTGCCTGGCCTCTCCTGCTCCCTGATCGACCGAATCCGGCTTGATGTCCTGTTCGACACCAGCGACCACTTCCGATGCAGCCGCTCTGGTTCGAGGTGGTGGACCTGTCCAGTGCGTACCACACACTACTGGGACAGCCCGCGCTCGCCAAGTTTATGGCGGTCCCCCACTACTCCTACCTGAAGATGAAGTTGCCGGGTCCGAAGAGCCTCATCACCTTCACCAGCAACTACCGCAAGTCCCTGGAGTGCACCCAAGCCGGCGCCAGACTGGACGAGTCGATGGTCATAGCCGAGGAGCGGCGTCAACTTGACTGAATCATCACACTGGCCAACGAGGCCCGGGCCATGCTGGCTTCGGCCAAGAAGCCGGCCGACGAAGCCTCATTCCAGCCCTCCAAGGAGACCAAGAAAGTCAAGCTGAACCCGGAGGACCCCATCTGCAGCAAGTACGTCGTCGTGGGCGCCTGCCTCGATAGCAAATAGGAACGCGAGCTCGTCGACTTCCTCCGTGAGAATCGGGATATGTTTGCATGGACCCCAAAGGACATGCCGGGTATTCCGAGGAAGTACGCCGAGCACTAATACGTCTCCAACGTATCTATAATTTGTTGTTGTTCCATGCTATTATATTATCCATCTTGGATGTTTTATATGCATTTATATGCTATTTTATATGATTTTCAGGACTAACCTATTAACCTAGAGCCTAGTGCCAGTTTCTGGTTTTTCCTTGTTTTTGAGTTTTAGAGAAAAGGAATATCAAACGGAGTCAAATTGACCTGAAAATTTATGAAGCTTATTTTTGGACTATAAGAAGCCCCCGAAGCAAAAGAGTTGGGCCAGAAGAGTCCGAAGTCAACCACGAGGGTGGAGGGCACGCCCTACCCCCATGGGCGCGCCCCTACCTCGTGGCTGACTTGGGGACCCCCCCTGACTTGTTCCCGACGCCAACACCTCTTATATATCCCCAAACTTCCAGAAAAGAACCAAGATCGGGAGTTCCGCTGTCGCAAGCCTCTGTAGCCACCAAAAAACAACCGGGACCCAGTTTCGGCACCCTGTCGGAGGGGGGGAATCATCACCGTTGGTCGTATTCATCATCCCAACGCTCTCCATGATGAGGAGGGAGTAGTTCACCCTCGGGGCTGAGGGTATGTACTAGTAGCTATGTGTTTGATTTCTCTATCTCTCTCTCGTGTTCTTGATATGGCACGATCTTGATGTACCGTGAGCTTTGCTATTATAGTTGGATGTTATGATGTTTCTCCTCCTATACCTTCTTGTAATGGATTGAGTTTTCCCTTTGAACTTATCTTATCGGATTGAGTCTTTAAGGGTTTGACAACACTTGATGTATGTATTTGATACGTCTCCAACGTATCTATAATTTTTCATTGTTCCATGCTATTATATTATCTGTTTTGGATGTTCAATGGGATTTAATATGCTCTTTTATATTATTTTTGGGACTAACCTATTAACCGGAGGCCCAGTGCCAGTTTCTGTTTTTTTGCCTATTTTAGAGTTTTACATAAACACTACTAGGGAAAAGCCTAGCAGCAGCGCGTGTTTTGGGCCTATTAGTAGCGCGGGGGGCGGCGCTACTAATAAGGCGTTACAGCTAACGTATAGCAGTAGCGCGGGTGCCACCCGCGCTACTACTACGTCCTTTAGTAGTAGCGTGGGTAAAAACCCGCGCTACTACTACCAGCGTGGGTTTTTTTGAATTTTTTCGAAAAAATATTTTGATTTTCCCCTAATTTTCAAATTTCTGAATTATTTTAACCTCAAATCTCTAATCACCCCTCATCGCAGCACGCTTAACTTCCGGGTTCTATTCTCCCTCGTTTCCAAGTCTGCACTTGTTGTTTTCCTGACAATAGTAAGATGTCAATCCTATTAACCTCAGGAATTTAGCTTGAGCATGAAGTCACACATTTCACTATTTGAGTTTGAAACTATTGTTCTAAAAAATTAGTAACACTAATATTTCTTGAATAATTAGATTGACCACAGTTTGACCATAGTTTGACCACAGTTTGGCCATAGTTTGACCAGATTTGACCAAAATTCAAAAAAACTAAAATAATTATTTAGTAACATTAATATTCTAGAATAATTAGTTTGACCATTGTTTGACCACAGTTTGACCACACAGTTTGAAATTTTTTCGATTTTTTCCACTCTAGATCTTAAAAGCCCCGTAAGTTTTTTTCTGTTTGGTTTTTGAGGATTTCGAAAATGTTTAACGGGGTTCCCCCAGTTAAATTTGGATGTAACTTTTCGAGTAGATGATTTATCATATAAAATACTTTTTCATCCGAGTTAGTATGCAAAAGTTATGCCCATTTTTACAAATTCTTGAGAGATTTTGCAAATAAAGTCGAAATTCATATTTGCAAATAATTATTTAGTATCACATGGGAAACTTATTCTCTTTTTTTTTTGACATTTTCATCATTTTCTTTTATTTTTTTTAAACTGAAAAGGCGATCCAGGGGGGTAGAGTTTGAAAATGGGACCTTTAGTAGTAGCGCGGTTTTTTACCCCCTCGCTACTACTATGGCACCACTTAGTAGTAGCGAGGGCTAAAAAAACACTACTGCTATCAAACTTAGTAGTAGCGAGGTTTTAAAAACCCGCGCTACTACTATGGCATGTCCCAGGGGCACGGTAGAGACCGCTTAGTAGTAGTGAGGGTTAAAAACCCGCGCTACTGCTATCAACTTAGTAGTAGCGAGGTTTAAAAACCTGCGCTACTGGTAAGTAGCAGTAGCGAGGGTTTTTAACCCTCGCTACTAGTAACTTTCTGTGTATAGGCTTTTCCCTAGTAGTGAAAAGGAATACCAAATGGAGTCCAAACGGGATGAAACCTTCGCAATGATCTTTCTTGGAGCGAGCAATCCGGAAGACTTGGAGTAGAAGTCTGGAACGCCACGAGGAAGCCACAAGGAAGGAGGGCATGCCCAGGGGGTAGGCGCACCCCCACCCTCGTGGGCTCGTCGTAGCTCCACTGACGTACTTCTTTCGCCCATATATACTCTTATGAAGGAAATGTGCCCTAGAGGCAATAATAAAGTTATTATTTATTTCCTTAATTCATGATAAATGTTTATTATTCATGCTAGAATTGTATTAACTGGAAACTTAGTACATGTGTGAATACATAGACAAAACCTATAGTCCCTAGTATGCCTCTACTTGACTAGCTCGTTAATCAAACATGGTTATATTTCCTAACCATAGACATGTGTTGTCATTTGATAAACGGGATCACATCATTAGGAGAATGATGTGATGGACATGACCCATCCATTAGCTTAGCATTATGATCATGTTAGTTTCATTGCTACTGCTTTCTTCATGACTTATACAAGTTCCTCAGACTATGAGATTATGCAACTCCCGAATACCGGAGGAACACTTTGTGTGCTACCAAACATCACAACGTAAATGGGTGATTATAAAGGTTCTCTACAGGTGTCTCCGAAGGTGTTTGTTGGGTTGGCATAGATTGAGATTAGGATTTGTCACTCCGTGTTTGGGAGAGGTATCACTGGGCCCTCTCGGTAATGCACATCACTATAAGCCTTGCAAGCAATGTGACTAATGAGTTAGTTATGGGATGATGCATTATGGAAAGAGTAAAGAGACTTGCCGGTAATGATATTGAACTAGGTATTGAGATACCGACGATCGAATCTCGGGCAAGTAACATACGAATGACAAAGGGAACAACGTATGTTGTTATGCGGTTTGACCGATAAAGATCTTCGTAGAATATGTAGGAACCAATATGAGCATCCAGGTTCCGCTATTGTTTATTGACCGGAGATGTGTCTTGGTCATGTCTACATAATTCTCGAACCCGTAGGGTCCGCACGCTTAACGTTCGATGACGATTTATGTTATGAGTTATGTGTTTTTAATGACCAAAGTTTGTCCGGAGTCCCGGATGAGATCACGAACGTGACGAGGAGTCTCGAAATGGTTGAGACATAAAGATTGATATACTGGAAGGTTA
Organism: Triticum aestivum; assembly: GCF_018294505.1. Lineage (NCBI taxonomy): Eukaryota > Viridiplantae > Streptophyta > Magnoliopsida > Poales > Poaceae > Triticum > Triticum aestivum. Next base: position 613,462,031 of record NC_057804.1, on the reverse strand, counting down.
TATTCATACATCGAAATGGTTTTGGAGTGATTTAGGTATTTTTGGGAGTACCGGGAGGTTATCGGAACCCCCCGAGAAGTTAATGGGCCTTAGTGGGCTTTAGTGGAGAGAGGGAAGATGGGCCACAAGGTGGCGCACGCCTCCCCCTGCCCAAACCGAATTGGACAAGGGGTGGAGGGCGTGGCCCCTCCTTCCTTCTCCTTCTCTCCTCTTTCCTTTTGCTCCGGAGAAAAAACAGGAAAGGTGGGGGCCGAATCCTACTTGGACCAAGAGTCCAAGTAGGACCCCCTCCCTTGACGCGCCTCTCCCTTGGCCGGCCTCCTAGTCCTCCTCCCTCCTTTATATACGGGGGCATGGGGGCACCCTAGGACACACAGGTTGATTGTTTAGCCGTGTGCGGTGCCCCCCTACACAGTTACACACCTCAGTAATATCGTCGTAGTGCTTAGGCGAAGCCCTGCGCCGGTAACTTCATCATCACCATCACCACGCCATCATGCTGACGAAACTCTCCCTCGACCTCAGCTAGATCTAGAGTCCGCGGGACGTCACCGAGCTGAACGTGTGCAGATCACGGAGGTGCCGTACCTTCGGTGCTAGGATCGGTCAGATCATGAAGACGTACGACTACATCAACCGCGTTGTCATAACGGTTCCGCTTTCGGTCTACGAGGGTACGTAGACAACACTCTCCCCTCTTGTTGTTATGCATCACCTAGTGATAAATCTTGCGTGATCGTAGGATTTTTTTTTTGAAATTACCGCGTTCCCCAACAGTGGCATCCGAGCCAGGTCTATGTGCAGATGTTATATGCACGAGTAGAACACAAAGAGTTATGGGCGATAATAGTCATACTGCTTACCAGCATGTCATACTTTCATTCGGCGGTATTGTTGGATGAAACGTCTCAGACCGACATTACGGGGCTGTTTGGTTTGAGACTAAGTTTGCCTAAGGTTGCCACACCTAAGGTTAGGTAAGTTTGACCAACTTAGGTGGGTGTTTGGTTCAAGCCACACCTTAGGCAAGCCACACTAGGGTCCCACATCTCATACACTCAAAAAGTGTGGCAAGATTCCCTTAGGCTTGCCAACTTGTGGCTCTCATTTTGAAGAACTAACCTTAGGCAAGTGTGGTAAAATTGTATGGCAAAGTGTGGCATGGTTAGGTCTAGAACCAAACAGCCCCTACGCGTACGCTTACGCGAGACTGGTTCTACCGACGTGCTTTGCACATAGGTGGCTGGCGAGTGTCCGTTTCTCCAACTTTAATTGAATCGAGTGTGGCTACGCCCGGTCCTTGTTGAAGGTTAAAACAACACACTTGACGAAAAATCGCTGTGGTTTTGATGCATAGGTAAGAACGGTTCTTGCTAGAAGCCCGTAGCAGCCACGTAAAACTTGCAACAAAAAAGTAGAGGACGTCAACTTATTTTTGCAGGGCTTGCTGTGATGTGATATGGTCAAGGCATGATATGATGTAAATTGTTCTATGAGATGATCATGTTTTGTAACAAAGTTATCGGCAACTGGCAGGAGCCATATGGTTGTCGCTTCATTGTATGCAATGCAATCGCCATGTAATTAGTTTACTTTATCACTAAGCGGTAGTGATAGTCGTAGTAACGATAGTTGGCGAGACGACAACGATGCTATGATGGAGATCAAGATGTCGCACTGGTGACGTTGGAGATCATGACGATGCTTCAGTGATGGAGATCATGAGCACAAGATGATGATGGCCATATCGTGTCACATATTTTGATTGCATGTGATGTTTATCTCTTATGCATCTTATTTTGCTTAGTACAACGGTAGCACTATAAGATGATCCCTTACTAAATTTCAAGGTATAAGTGTTCTCCTTGAGTATGCACCGTTGCGACAATTCATCATGCCGAGACACCACATGATGATCCGATGTGATAAGCTCTACATTCACATACAACGGGTACAAGCCAGTTTTGCACACGCAGAATACTCGGGTTAAATTTGACGAGCCTAGCATATGCAGATATGGCCTCAGAACACTGGAGACCAAAAGGTCGAGCGTGAATCATATAGTAGATATGATCAACATAGTGATGTTCACCATTGAAAACTACTCCATCTCACGTGGTGATCGAACATGGTTTAGTTGATTTGGATCACATGATCATTTAGATGACTAGAGGGATATCTATCTAAGTGGGAGTTCTTAAGTAATATGATTAATTGAACTTTAATTTATCATGAACTTAGTCTTGATAGTATTTTGCAAATTATGTTGAAGATCAATAGCTCGCGTTGTAGCTTCCCTATGTTTTTATATGTGATCCTAGAGAAAACTAAGTTGAAAGATGACAGTAGCAATGTTGCGGACTGGGTCCATGATCTAAGATGTATCCTCATTGTTGCACAGAAGAATTATGTCCTTGATGCACCGCTAGGTGACAGACCTATTGCAGGAGCAGATGCAGACGTTATGAACATTTGGCTAGCTCAATATGATGACTACTTGATAGTTTAGTGCACCATGCTTTACAGCTTAGAACCGGGACTTCAAAAACATTTTTGAAACATCACGGAGCATATGAGATGTTCCAAGAGCGGAAGTTGGTATTTCAGACTCATGCCCGTGTCAAGAGGTATGAGACCTTTGACAAGTACTTTGCCTAAAAGATGGAGGAGAATTGCTCAGATTGTCTGGGTACTACAATCGCTTGAATCAAGTGGGAGTTAATCTTCCAGATAAGATAGTGATTGACAGAGTTCTCTAGTCACCACCGCCAAGTTACTGGAACTTCGTGATGAACTATAGACTGTTCTGTTTGCTTATTTTGCACATTACTTCTGTAAAAATTGGTCAAATTGTCATATTTATTTCATAATTTTTGGAGTTACAGAAGTTTACTAAACTTCCAAATTACTACAGACTGTCCTGTTTTTGACAGATTCTATTTTTCGCATGTTGTTTGCTTATTTTGATGAATCTATGGCTAGTATCGGGGGGGGGGGTATGAACCATAGAGAAGTTGGAATACAGTAGGTTTAACACCAATATAAATAAAGAATGAATTCTTTACAATACCTTAAAGTGGTAGTTTGCTTTATTACACTAATGGATCTCACAAAGTTTTTGTTAAGTTTTTGTGGATGAAGTGTTCGAAGAACGAGGATTTACCGATGTGAGAAGAATAAAGAGAGGCAAGAGTTCAAGCTTGGGGATGCCCAAGGCACCCCAAGTAAATATTTCAAAGGATACTCAAGCATCTAAGCTTGGGGTTGCCCCGGTTGGCATCCCATCTTTCTTCTTCAACAAATATCGGTATACCTCGGTTTTTGTTTTGTTCACATGATTTGTGTCCTTTGTGTTTTTATTTTTCTTTAAGAACCATGCTAGTATGAGATAGCCCTTCATTGATTTGTAGAATACTTCATGTGCTTCACTTAAATCTTTTCAGTATGATCTTATAGAATTTCTCTTTGTGCTTCACTTAATTCATTTGAGTATGGTTTTATAGAATGCTTCGTGTGCTTCACTTATATATTTTGAGCTTGGATATTGGTTAGTATATATTAATTGTATAATTCTCCATGAACTTAACTTATATATTTTGGAGTATGAATAATACTATCATCTAAAGCAGGTTTGGAAGAGTGTCAACTTTAGGAATTAGTGATCCCACTATTCTGAATGAGAAGAGTTTTGCTTATGTGGAGAGTAGTAAAATTTCTATGCTTACAGATCATGAAAAGAATGCTTCATGTGATGGTTATATCGTTTAATTCATTCATGATGCTACTAAAAATTATTATGAGAGAGGAATATATGCTTGTAGGAGTTGCGATAACATCAAGTTTCCTCTCTATGCGCTTAAAGTTTTGAAGTTATACTTGTTTTGCTTTCCTATGCTAGTTGATTATTGTTCCCTTAAATTGTGTGCTCAAAAAATCCCTAGGCATAGGAAGTGGGTTAGGTTTAAATTTGCTAATCATATTCTTGATGATGCTCTCTTTATGTTTCAATTCTTATCTTTTATGTGAGCATCATTGAAATCATCATGCCTAGCTAAAAGGCATTAAAGAAAATCGCTTGTTGGAGACAACCCAATATTTACCTTTACTGTTTTTGTGTGTCCACATGATTAATATACTGTAGTAATCATATTTTATAGCTTTTGTTTCAATAAAGTGCCAAGTAAGACCTTTGGGAAGACTTGGGTGAAAGTTAATGTGATCTTGCTATAAAAAACAGAAACTTTGCGCTCACAAGATTTGCTGTCATATTTTACAGAAGAGTGATTTTGAGTTGATTCTTTTTTAAGAAGATTTATAGAAAAATTCCTCATGTCCACCAATTTATTTCATAATTTCTGGAGTAGCATAAGCATGGTTTCTAATCAGATCATTACAGACTATTCTGTTTCTCACAGATTCTGTTTTCATTGCATAGTTTGCTTGTTTTCTAGTTTCTATGACTTATATTTCTAAATATAAATTGTAGAAATGATATGGCACATTAGGCATTGTGTGAGAAAAATTATGAAACTTGTCTTTGACAGTACCAAAGTGAATGGTTTACTCTTTATCATACTAACATATCTCACGAAGTTCCGTTAAGTTTTATGTGATTGAAGTTTTCAAGCTTTGGGTGAGATATCGATATGAGGAGAATAAGGAGTGGAAAGACCCTAAGATTGGGGATTCCAAAGGCACCCCAAGGTAATATTCAAGTAAGACTCAAGCGCCTAAGCTTGGGGATGCCCCGGAAGGCATCCCCTCTTTCGTCTTCAAAACTATCGGTATACCTTACTCGGAGCTATATTTTTCTTCGTCACATGATATGTGTTTTGATTGGAGCGTATTTTCAATTTTACTTGACGTTTGAATAAAATAATTGGATCTGAAATCTTGAATAAAAAGAATCCTCCCATGGCTAGTTAATTATTTGACTACTCAGTGTTCTTCACTTATATCTTTTGGAGCAGTTTGTCATTTGCTCACGTGCTTCACGTATATCCTATGAGTAAATGGTTGAATGAATTGAATATCATAAATCTGAATTTATATACGTTTCATATGCTTATAACATGGGGAGTAATGACTTCACACATAATAAGTATAGGTAGTAAACTCATTGAAAGTTAGCAAATGCAGAACTGGTCACTTGAGCAATTCATGAAAGAATATTGAAGGAAGAGAGATTTCACATATAAATATACTATCTTGGACATCTTTTGCAATTGTGAGCACTCATTAAAATATGACATGTTAAAAAGTTGATGTTGGACAAGGAAGACAACTTAATGGGTTATGTTTTCCTATATCCGAAATGTTATGTTGTCTTGGATCATCCAACATGTTGAGCTTGCCTTTCTCTCTCATGCTAGACAAATTCTTTGCACCAAGTAGAAGTACTACTTGTGCTTCCAAACATCCCTTAAACCAGTTTTGCCATGAGAGTCCACCATACCTACCTAAGGATTGAGTAAGATCCTTCAAGTAAGTTGTCATCGATGCATGCAATAAAAATTGCGCTCTAAATATGTATGATCTATTAGTGCAAAGAAAATAAGCTTTATACAAACTTGTGATAGGGAAGAAATAAAGACGACCGATTGCATAATAAAGGTCTTTATCACAAGCGTCGATATAAAGTGACGTTCTTTTGCATTAAGATTTTGTGCATCCAACCATAAAAGCGCATGACAACCTCTGCCTCCCTCTGCGAAGGGCCTATGTTTTATTTTTATCTTCTACCCTTATACAAGAGTCATGGTGATCACCACGTTTCCTTTTTACACTTTTTCCTTTGGCAAGCACTTTGTGTTGGAGCGATCCGGATATATATATCCACTTGGATGTAGGTTTTCATAAATTATTATTGTTGACATTACCCTTGAGGTAAAAGGTTGGGAGGTGAAACTATAAGCCCCTATCTTTCTCTGTGTCCGATTAAAACTTTGAACCCATAAATATCACATCAGTGTTAGCAATTGTGAAAGATTAAATGATAGTTGAGTATGTGGAGTTTGCTAAACCAAAGTTCTGACATAGACCCTTCCTGAAAATAAGATGAATTGCAATCGTTTGATGACTAAGAATATAGTTTGTTAGTTTCAAGAAAGTTTATGATCTATACTTTAACATGTGAATAGCTTGTTACTTGATCATGAGAAGTTTTATGAGATGAGCTACTGTTATGACATATAATGATGATAGAAAAGGTGATTGAAATTATCATTGATCAAACTTGTGCACTTGCTAGCATTCACACTTCATAAATTATTTCTTTTATCATTTACCTACTCGAGGATGAGCAGGAATTAAGCTTGGGGGTGCTGATACATCTCCATCGTATCTATGATTTATGAAGTATTCATGCTATTATATTATCTGTTTTGGACGTTTAATGGGATTTATTATACACTTTTATATTATTTTTGGGACTAACCTATTAACCGGAGTCCCAGTCCAAATTGCCGTTTTAACCTATTTCAGTGTTTCGCAGAAAAGGAATATCAAACGGAGTCCAAACGGAATGAAACCTTCGGGAGAGTGATTTTTGGAACAAACGTGATCCAGAGGACTTGGAGTGGACGTCAAGAAAGAAGCGAGGAGGCCACGAGGCAGGGAGGTGCGCCTGCCCCCCGGGTGCGCCCCACCCTCGTGGGCCCCTTGCAGCTCCGCCGACCTACTTCTTCCTCCTATATATACCCATATACTCCAAAAACAACCAGGAGCACAATAGATCGGAAGTTCCGCCGCCACAAGCCTCTGTAGCCACGAGAAATCAATCTAGGCCCACTTTGGCACCCTGCCGGAGGGGGCCATCATCACCGGAGGCCATGGAGGAGGAAGCACAAGGGGGAGAACATCTCCTCCTCTCTCTCGGCGATGTAATTCTTTTGCGGTGTGTTTGCCGAGATCCGATGAATTGTGGATTTATGAACAAGATTATCTATGAATATTATTTGGTTCTTCTCTGAATTCTTATATGCATGATTTGATATGTTTGCAAGTCTCTTCGAATTATCAGTTTAGGTTGGCCTACTAGATTGATCTTTCTTGCAATGGGAGAAGTGCTTAGCTTTGGGTTCAATCTTGTAGTGTCCTTTCCCAGTGATAGTAGGGGCAGCAAGGCACGTATTGTATTGTTTCCATCGAGGATAACAAGGTGGGTTTTATGTCATATTGCTTGAGTTTATCCTTCTACATCATGTCATCTTGCTTAATAAGTTACTCCGTTCTTATGAAGTTAATACTCTAGATGCATGCTGGATAGCGGTCGATGTGTGGAGTAATAGTAGTAGATGCAGAATCGTTTTGGTCTACTTGACGCGGACATGATGCCTATATTCATGATCATTGCCTTAGATTTCTTCATAATTATGTGCTTTTCTATCAATTGATTGGCAGTAATTTGTTCACCCACCGTAATACATGCTATCTTGAGAGAAGCCACTAGTGAAACCTATGGCCCCGGGGTCTCTGTCTTATTATACTATATCTCTTTCCTATTTTATCGCATCTCATTTAATATTTTGCAATCTTTACTTTCCAATCTATACAACAAAAATACCAAAAATATTTACTTTATTATCTCTATCAGATCTCACTTTTGTGAGTGACCGTGAAGGGATTGACAACCCCTTTATCGCGTTGGTTGCAAGGTTCTTGATTGTTTGTGTAGGTACTAGGTGACTTGTGTGTCATCTCCTACTGGATTGACACCTTGGTTCTCAAAACTGAGGGAAATACTTATGCTACTTTGCTGCATCACCCTTTCCTCTTCAAGGGAAAAACCAACGCAAGCTCAAGAGGTAGCAAGAAGGATTTCTTGCGCCGTTGCTGGGGATATTTACGCCAGGTCAAGACAAGATTTGATCTCTCGTCAACTTGCAAATTTCTGGCGCCATTGCCTGTGAGATATACACCAAGTCAAGCCTTACCAAGCACCCATCATAAACTCTTCTCCCTTGCATTACATTATTTGCCATTCGCCTCTCGTTTTCCTCTCCCCCACTTCTAAAACGATTTTCGAAAACCTTTGCCTTTTCTTTGCCCTCCTTCCATTCGATCTTGTGTTACCATGTGACTTCTTTTTTCTTGCATCTTCGCTTGCTAAAAGTTTATGGATCCTCATCCAATTGCTAATGTTCTTAAGAGATCCAATTATGATGAACCAATTGTTAGTAAGTTTTGTGCACTAGATTATCTTTATGAAGTTTGGCTTGAAATTCGTGAATCTGAAAATTGTGATGAAGAAATTTATGAAGAGATTCACGATAGCTCTATGAATAAAAAGCATGATTGCAATGATTTTACTATAAATTCTATTGATGTCAATCGTGCTAATAATATGCAAAACGCTAAGCTTGGGGATGCTAGTTTTGCTATGACTACTATTTGTTGCAATGATCATGATTGGGGTGATTCTTCTTTTGATCTTGAAAATTTATTTAAGCCCCATGATGAATATGAGATAGATAAGAGTGTTTGCAATATTATTGAAAGTGGGTTTGGAAGAGTGTTAAATTTAGATACGACATATTTGGAGAATGTTCAATCTTATGAAATTTTTGATAAAAGTGGGTTTGGAGACATCATGACTTTAGTTAATGTTAATCCCACTATTTTGGAAGAGTGTCAACTTTGCATACATGTGGATTGTGTTGAGTTATGTGATAGCTATTTTGTTGAATTTGCTTACGATCCCACATGTAATTATTATGAGAGAGGAAAATATGGTTGTAGGAATTTTCTTGTTACTAAATTACCTCTTGTTACGTTGAGATCGCTATTGTTTCTTTCCCCTTCCTTGCATATGCTAGTTTCTTGAAAATTTGTTTGCCTATAAGATGCCTATGCATAGGAATTATGTTAGACTTAGATGTGTTTTTCATGTGTTTCATGATGCTCTCCTTGCGCTTCAATTCTTGTCTTTCATGTGAGCATCATTGAAATCTCAATGCCCAGCTTAGGGCGTTAAACGATAGAGCTTGTTGGGAGGCAACCCAATTTTATTTTTGTTCTTTGATTTTTCTCCTGTTTAGTAATAAATAATTCATCTAGCTTGTGTTTATATGTGGTTTAATATTTTAATTAGTTTTTGTGCCAAGTAGAACCTTTGGGAAGACTTGGGGTGAAGTCTTTGCGATCTTGCTGTAAAAAACAGAAACTTTTGCGCTCACGAGAATAGCTGTCATTTTTTACAGAAGAGTGATTTTAGGTTGATTATTTTTCATATGATTTAATATACAAATTACTCACGTCCACCAATTTATTTCAGAATTGTTGGAGTTACAGAGGTATTCGAAAGTTACAGATTACTACAGACTGTTCTGTTTTTGACAGATTCTGTTTTTCGTGTGTTGTTTGCTTATTTTGATGAATCTATGAGTAGTATCTGGGGGTATGAACCATAGAGAAGTTGGAATACAGTAGGTTTAACACCAATATAAATCAATAAAGAGTTCATTACAGTACCTTAAAGTAGTGGTTTATTTTTTTATACTAACGGAGCTCATGAGATTTTCTGTTGAAGTTTTGTGTTGTGAAGTTTTCAAGTTTTTTTGGTAAAGATTTGATGGATTTTGGCATAAGGAGTGGCAAGAGCCTAAGCTTGGGGATTCCCAAGGAAACACAAGGTAAAATTCAAGGACAACCAAAATCCTAAGCTTGGGGATGCCCCGGAAGGCATCCCCTCTTTCGTCTTCGTCTATCAGTAACTTTACTTGAGGCTATATTTTTATTCACCACATGATATGTGTTTTGCTTGGAGCGTCCTGTATGATTTGAGTCTTTGCTTTTTAATTTACCACAATCATCCTTGCTGTATACACCTTTTGGGAGAGACAGACATGAATCGGAATTTATTAGAATACTCTATGTGCTTCACTTATATCTTTTGAGCTAGATAATATTGCTCTAGTGCTTCACTTATATCTTTTTCGAGCATGGTGGTGGTTTTATTTTATAGAAATTATTGATCTCTCATGCTTCACTTATATTATTTTGAGAGTCTTTTAGAACAGCGTGGTAATTTGCTTTGGTTATAAAACTAGTCCTAATATGATGGGCATCCAAGGTGGGTATAATAAAAACTTTCATATAAAGTGCATTGAATACTATGAGAAGTTTGATTCTTTATGATTGTTTTGAGATATGAAGATGGTGATATTAGAGTCATGTAGTAGAGTAGTTGTGAATTTTAGAGATACTTGCGTTAAAGTTTGTGATTCCCGTAGCATGCATGTATGGTGAACCGTTATGTGATGAAGTAGGAGCATGATTTATTTATTGATTGTCTTCCTTATGAGTGGCGGTCGGGGACGAGCGATGGTCTTTTCCTACCAATCTATCCCCTAGGAGCATGCGCGTAGTACTTTGTTTTGATAACTAATAAATTTTTGCAATAAGTATGTGAGTTCTTTATGACTAATGTCGAGTCCATGGATTATACACACTCTCACCCTTCCACCATTGCTAGCCTCTCTAGTACCGCGCAGCTTTCGCCGGTACCATAAACCCACCATTTACCTTCCTCAAAACAGCCACCATACCTACCTATTATGGCATTTCCATAGCCATTCCGAGATATATTGCCATGCAACATTCCACCGTTCTGTTTATTATGACACGCTCCATCATTGTCATATTGCCTTGCATGATCATGTAGTTGACATCGTATTTGTGGCAAAGCCACCGTTCACAATTTTTTTGTACATGTCACTCTTCAATCATTGCACATCCCGGTACACCGCCGGAGGCATTCACATAGAGTCATATTTTGTTCTAAGTATTGAGTTGTAATTCTTGAGTTGTGAGTAAATAAAAGTGTGATGATCTTCATTATTAGAGCATTGTCCTAGTGAGGAAAGGATGTTGGAGACTATGATTCCCCTATAAGTCGGGATGAGACTCCGGACGAAAAAGAAAAAAAAAGAAAAAAGAGGCCATAAAAAAGAGAGAAAAGTCCCAAATAAAAAAATACAAAAATGAGAGAACAAGAGAGAAGGGACAATGCTACTATCCTTTTACCACACTTGTGCTTCAAAGTAGCACCATGATCTTTATGTTAGAGAGTCTCCTATGTTGTCACTTTCATACACTAGTGGGAATTTTTCATTATAGAACTTGTCTTGTATATTCCAATGATGGGCATCCTCAAATGCCCTAGGTCTTCGTGAGCAAGCAAGTTGGATGCACACCCACTTAATTTCTTTTTGAGCTTTCATACACTTATAGCTCTAGTGCATCCGTTGCATGGTAATCCCTACTCACTCACATTGATATCTATTGATGGGCATCTCCATAGCCCGTTGATACGCCTAGTTGATGTGAGACTATCTTCTCCTTTTTTGTCTTCTCCACAACCACCATCCTATTCCACCTATGGTTCTATGTCATGGTTCACGCTCATGTATTGCGTGAAGATTGAAAAAGTTTGAGAACATCAAAAGTATGAAAAAATTGCATTAACTCTCCCTTATATTTTCAGATTACAAAAACCTATATCTACCATCCATATTGCACTTGTATCACCATCTCTTCACCGAACTAGTGCACCTATACAATTTACCATTGTATTGGGTGTGTTGGGGACACAAGAGACTCTTTGTTATTTGGTTGCAGGGTTGTTTGAGAGGGACCATCTTCAACCTACGCCTCCCACGGATTGATAAACCTTAGGTCATCCACTTGAGGGAGATTTGCTACTGTCCTACAAACCTCTGCACTTGGAAGCCCAACAACGTCTACAAGAAGAAGGTTGCATAGTAGACATCAAGCTATTTTCTGGCGTCATTGCCGGGGAGGTGAGTGCTTGAAGGTATATCTTTAGATCTTGTAATCAAATCTTTTAGTTTCTTGTTTTATCACTAGTTTATTTTATAAAAGAAAACTACAAAAGAAATGGAACTGAGGGTGCCTCATATGCTTCATCTTTTTAATGTCTTACGTGAAAATAAGGATCCCGATAATTGTGCCAAAGTGTTAGAAGAAGAATGCAATAAAAATTTTGGCATACAATGTTTGAATGATGAGCATGATTGCAATGTTGTTAGTATGAACTCTTTGAATATCCATAGTACTAATGATGATTGCACTAGTCATGATAAAAATGTCTCTTATGAGCATGTCAACTTTTGTGGAGTGCATAGACTTTCCAACAATAGGGAAGATAGATTTTGCAAGAGGCATAAGTATTTAGAAATTAAATGTTTGCAAGAGAGGCTAGATGCTTGTGCTGAAAAATTTAATATTTTTAGCCATCCTTGTGAACTTTGAAATGAACATGGTAATTTAAATCTCCAATGCAAATTGTTTCATGATTGAATCATGTCCAAAAATTGTGATGACTTGATTTCCCTTACGCATCATAATGAACTTAGTTTGCTTCTGGAATATGAAGAAATGAAATGTATAACTAAGGGCATTCTAGAATATAACCTTGAGAGATTTCTTGCTTTTGATCTAGAGGAAATTTATATGTCTTGTGCGGTAAATTGCATTGAAAATCCTTATATTGCCAATTACATAAAAATAAGAAAACAAATATAAGATGAAGAGAATACTAATGAAAGGGAAGATGTTTCCCAATACCCTCCTATTCTTTCTTATCATGAATAAGGTAACGAGGAGGAGATTTCTATTCAACCAGTCTCATTAATAAGGAGCTCCAGAAAGAGGATTAAACCCACACATGATGTGAAGAAGAAAAAGAAAAGACGAAGAAGCAGAGGTAAAAAGGTATCCCTCCCAAATTATGTTGCTCCTATTATTGTTATGCCTATTACTCATTGTGATGATAATAATTTCTATACTATTGGTGCTATCCATACTATTAACGATGAGAGTGATTATGCTTATGATATGCAAAGGCTCAAGCTTGGGGATGCTATGTTTGATGAGAATGACATTTTCAAGAATTTATTTGCTTCAATTAGTGTTTGTCCCAAGCATGGGAATGCTATGCTTATTGAATATGATATTTTTAGCCTCCCATCTTTTGATGTGCAAATTTATTATGATGATAGAATGCCTCCTATTTATGATGATTATAGTGATGAAAGTGGGTTTGGAAGAGTGTCAACTTTAGGAAGTAATGATCCCACTATTTTGGAGGGTGTTGAATCTTATTGTGACAATTATGAAAGTGGATTTGGAGAGGTCATGACTTTATTTAGTGATGCATCCACTATTTCGGAAGAGGTTCCAATTGATTATGAGAACAAAGTTGCTATCTATGATGATTATTATGATGACATGTATGCTATAAAGAATAATGATAACCATAAAACTTGTCATCTTGATTTTAATTTTCAATTGGATTATGCCTCACATGATAGTTATTTTGTTGAGTTTGCTCCCACTACTATTCATGAGAAGAAATTAGCTTATGTGGAGAGCAATAAAAATTATATGCTTGCTCATAATGAAAAGAGTGATTTATGTGATAGTTATATTGTTGAATTCATTCATGATGCTACTCAAAATTACTATGGGGAAAGAACATATACTTGTAGGAGTTGCAATAATATCAAGTTTCCTCTCTACGTGCTTAAAGTTTTGAAGTTATGCTTGCTTTGCCTTCCTATGCTAGTTGATTCTTGTTCCCATAAGTTGTTTTCTCACAAAATCCTATGCATAGGAAGTGGGTTATACTTAAATGTGCTATTCATATGCTTTATGATGCTCCCGTTATGTTTCAATTCTTATATTTTATGTGAGCATCATTGAAATCATCATGCCTAGCTAAAAATGCATTAAAGAAAAGCGCTTGTTGGTAGACAACCCAACATTTATACCTACTGTTTTGGTGTGTCCACATGATTAAGCTACTCTAGTAATCATGTTTTATAGCTTTGTTTCAATAAAGTGCCAGGTAAAACCTTTAGGATAGCTTACGGTGATAGTTGTGTTGATCCTACTGGAAATCAGAAACTTTTGCGCCGAGTAAATGAATTTTCATAATTCACATAAACGTGATTTTAAGTTTATTCTTTCTGCAGAAGATTAATAAAAAATTGCTTAGGACTTCCTAATTTCTCAGGATTTTTGGACTTACAGAAGTATTCGAGAGTTACAGCTTACTACAAACTGTTTTGTTTTTCACAGATTCTATTTTCTATGTGTTATTTTACTTATTTTGATGAATCTATGAGTAGTATTGGAAGGTATGAACCATGGAGAAGTTGGAATACAGTAGATATAACACCAATATGAATTTAGAATGATTTCACAACAGTACCTAAGTGGTGATTTATTTTCTTATACTAACGGAGCTTATGAGATTTTCTCTTTAGTTTTGTGTTGTGAAGTTTTCAAGTTTTGGGTGAAGTTTAGATGGACTACAGAATAAGGAGTGGAAAGAGCCTAAGCTTGGGGATGCCCAAGGCACCCCAAGGTAATATTCAAGGACAACCAAGAGCCTAAGCTTGGGATGCCCCGGATGGCATCCCCTCTTTCGTCTTTGTTCATCGTAACCTTACTTGGAGATATATTTTTATTCACCACATGATATGTGTTTTGCTTGGAGCATAATTTTTTTGCTTGCCGTTTGAATAATATCACAAGATCTGAAATTCTTAAATGTTAGAGAGTCTTCATATAGTTACACAATTATTCAACTACTCATTGATCTTCACTTATATCTTTTGGATTAGTTTGTCATTTGCTCTAGTGCTTTACTTTTATCTTTTTAGAGCACGTCGGTGGTTTTATTATGAAGAAATTAATGAACTCTAATGCTTCACTTATACTATTTTGAGTGTCTTAAACAACATGGCAATTTGCTTTGGTTATGATTTTAGTCCTAATATGATAGATGAGGGATATAATAAAAACTTTCATATGAAGTGCATTGAATACTAAGAGAAGTTTTATTCCTTATGATTGTTTTGAGATATAAAGGTGGTGATATTAGAGTCATGCTAGTGAGTAACTGTGGATTGTAGAAATACTTCTGTTGAAGTTTGTGATTCCCGTAGCATGCACGTATGGTGAACCGTTATGTGATGAAGTCGGGGCATGATTCATTTATTGATTGTCTTCCTTATGAGTAGTGGTCGGGGATGAGCGATGGTCTTTTCCTACCAATCTATCCCCCTAGGAGCATGCGCGTAGTACTTCGTTTCGATAACTAATGGATTTTTTCAATAAGTATGTGAGTTCTTTATGACTAATGTTGAGTCCATGGATTATACGCACTCTCACCCTTCCACCATTGCGAGCCTCTCTAGTACCGTGCAACTTCCGCCGGTACCATACACCCATCATATACCTTCCTCAAAACAGCCACCATACCTACCTATTATGGCATTTCCATAGCCATTCCGAGATATATTGCCATGCAACTTTCCACCATCCCGTGTATTATGGCACACTTCATCATTGTCATATTGCTTTGCATGATCATGTAGTTGACATTGTATGTGTGGCAAACCCACAGTTCATAATTCTTTCATACATGTCACTCTTGATTCATTTCACATCCCGGTACACCGCCGGAGGCATTCACATAGAGTCATATTTTGTTCTAAGCATTGAGTTGTAATTTTTCGAGTTGTAAGTAAATAAAAGTGTGATGATCTTCATTATTAGAGCATTATCCCATGTGAGGAAAGGATGATGGAGGCTATGATTCCCCCACAAGTCGAGATGAGACTCCAGACGAAAAAAAGAGGCCAAAAAAGGAGAAGGCCCAAAAAACAAAAAAAACAAAAAATGAGAGAAAAAGAGAGAAGGGGCGATGCTACTATCCTCTTACCACACTTGTTCTTCAAAGTAGCACCATGATCTTCATGATAGAGAGTCTCCTATGTTGTCACTTTCATATACTAGTGAGAATTTTTCATTATAGAACTTGGCTTGTATATTCCAATGATGGGCTTCCTCAAATTTCCCTAGGTCTTCGTGAGCAAGCGAGTTGGATGCACACCCACTTGGTTTCTTTTTTATCTTTCATAAATTTATAGCTCTAGTGCATCTGTTGCATGGCAATCCCTACTCACTCACATTGATAGCTATTGATGGGCATCTCCATAGCCTGTTGATATGCCTAGTTGATGTGAGACTATCTCCTTCTTTTTGTCTTCTCCATAACCACCATATTATCTTCCACCATAGTGCTATATCCATGGCTCACGCTCATGTATTGCGTGAAAGATGAAAAAGGTTGAGAATATCAAAAGTATGAAAAAATTGCTTGGCTTGTCATCGGGGTTGTGCATGATTTAAATATTTTGTGTGATGAAGATAGATCATAGCCAGACTAAATGATTTTGTAGGGATAGCTTGCTTTGGCCATGTTATTTTGAGAAGACATAATTGCCTTGTTAGTATGCTTGAAGTATTATTGTTTTTACGTCAATATTAATCTTTTGTTTTGAATCTTATGAATCTTAATATTCTTGCCACAATAGATAAGATTACATGGATAAATATGTTAGGTAGCATTCCACAACAAAAATTCTGTTTTTATCATTTACCTACTTGAGGATGAGCAAGAATTAAGCTTGGGGATGCTTGATACGTCTCCAACGTATATATAATTTTTGATTGTTCCATGCTATTATATTATCCATCTTGGATGTTTTATATGCATTTATATGCTATTTTATATGATTTTTGGGACTAACCTATTAACCTAGAGTTGAAAGTGCTAGTATTCGACTAGAGGGGGGAGGTGAATAGGCAATTTTTATGAAAGTCTTCAAAACATGGGTGCTTTGAAGACAAACAATAGAAATGAACCTATTGATATGCAGCAGAAGGTAGACTACACTAGACAAGCTAAAGTCAAGTAAGCAATGTAGTGAAAGCACGAAGACTATCAGCAGCTAGGTAGTATGGATCAGGATGGAAGATAGTATGAAGCCAAACAGTAAATAGTCTTCACACAATGAAGTCAATCAGATCAGGAAAATGGGCAAAGACTTCAAGAAGACAAATTGTAAGTAAAGAGAGAGAGTTAGGATAGAACTAGTTGCTCGGAGAGGACAAGGGATTTGTTGGACCCGTTCGAGTTGCTGTGACAACTGTATGTCTGGTTAGGGAGGCTGAGATTCAACTGAGAAGACCGCGTCTTCACCTTATTCTCCTTGAGCTAAGAACACTTAGTCCTCGCCCAATCACTCTGGTAAGTCTTCAAGGGAGACTTCCAAACCTTCACAGACTTCGTTCAACGGCATTCCACAATGACTCTTGGATGCTCAGAACGTGACTCCTAACCGGCTGGAGGATTCATAGTCCTCAAGTGTAATAAGTCTTCAGATCACACAGACAGAAAGACTTGAGTGATGCCTAACACTCTTTGGCTCTGGGTGTTTTGGGCTTTGTCCTCGCAAGGATTACTCTCTCAAAGGTTTCAGAGGTGGGTTTCTCTCAAACGACAAAAACCATGCATTAAATCTGAACAACCACCAATTTATGGTGTAGGGGGTGGGCTATTTATTGCCAGGAGGCAACCCGACTTCATTTTTCCAAAATGACCTTGGGTCACTAAGGAACTGACACATGTCCAACGGTCAGATTTCAAACACACACGACATCTTAGCTTGGGCTACAAGCAAAGCTCACTCATCCAGCTCTTAATAAGATTTGCTCTCATTGTCTTCGCTCGAAGACATAGGATTTGGTTGAGCATCACTTCAGTCACTCTGACTTTGTTCACCTGGACCCCACTTAACAGTGCGGTGGTTCCTATGACTCAACAAAGAAGAAAAGGAAACTATGAAACAACTATGTCTTCGCACTCCATAGTCTTCATGCGATGTCTTCTATTGTCATAGTCTTCAGTGTGAATATCTTCACACACCACCATTGTCTTCAATGTCTTCACACATTTTAGGGGTCATCTCTGGTAGGTAAACTGAATCAATATGGGACTACTACCTATGTTATCCTGCAATTCTCACAAACACATTAGTCCCTCAACCAATTTTGTCATCAATACTCCAAAACCAACTAGGGGTGGCACTAGATGCACTTACAATCTCCCCCTTTTTGGTGATTGATGACAAACTGGTTGAAGATTTCAACGGGGATAAAAGTATGTGAAAGTTTAGTGTTGTGAGTATTGACTTCATACATATGACGAGGCTCCCCCTGAAGATGTGCATATGAACGATTTGCTTTTGAATGCAAATTCACATGGCAGGTTTTGCTTTGTGGAGGCCATATTCGAAGTGTGAAGACAATACATTATGCATATAGAAAGATAATGAAGATAATGATATGCATAATGGAAAATGGATGTCTGCAGAATGACTTCATGTGGAATTTATCATCGCAACACAGAGTAGCAGAAAATGTAGTAGATGACCATCGAGTTTAAGTGTTACAACTCAAAGAACCAAATGTATCAAAAGACGAGAGTTGTAAACTTGGAAAAATAATGCAACCACCCATAAGGACCCGCTTGAAGACTATCAACTCATATGCTTCTCCCCCTTTTGTCAGTAATGACCAAAAAGGTTTGAAGACATAGAGAGTCTACTCGTTCCCAGAAGGAGAAGGGTCGGCGCTGGAGTTTGCTGGTGAAGAAAGGCCTGGGCAGAGTCGAGATGCAGTGTAGCCATGGTCGGTGAAGTGGCGTCATCTTCTTCATCGAGGACATTTGCAACAACAGTTACTGCCAAAGATGAATACTCAGAATCTTCAAGTGAGGGAGTGCGGCGCCAGCTTGCATTTGGTGGAGGCCTGGAATCAAACTTGAATCCCTCGGTGAAACCATCTGCATGAAGATCATATTCAGAACATAGCAGAGTGAGGCTCTTCCAGGACCGCCTTGCGTTTTCATGGGCAACAAATGAGTTCTTGGTGGCCAAGTTGCGAATGTGATTGACATCCACCAAGAGACTCTACATCTGATGCTTCAACCAGTCGTGTTGCTTGTCCTGCTTCTGATGTAAGGCCACTAGCAGCTCTCGGTCATTCAGTTCATGAGAACGCTTTCGAGGCCTTTGAGCAATTGTACTAGTAGTGGCTTCGATATTTGCACGACGAGGCATACGCACATTGCCAGCCATAGGATAAGCAGGAATAGAAGCATTTGGAACATGAACTCCTTCTATGGGCTGCATGAAGCTTTGATTATCGATGTTATGAAGATATATCAGCTCCTTGGCAGGCTCGGGGTAGATGGCTTCAACTGACCGATCAACCTCAGGTAGAAAGACAAGATGGTTGCGTGCCGAAGGCTGATCGTTGACAAAAGAATGGAGTTTGATCAGGCGCATTACCCATGGAGCATAAAACTTCAAGCCAAACAGATCAATCCTAGATGCAGCAAGTTGTCTGATGAAGAAATCCCGGGAGTTGAATCTGATGTCATTGACAATATAGAAGACCAAAGTCTTCATGGCTCCTTCAAGTTTGGCTTCAGAAGAATGTCCCTTGATTGGCCATAGAGTACGCTTCAGTATATGATAGACTATGCGGGGCAAGTACTCGAGGTCCTTGACAAAGAATTCCTTGGGATATTCTGCATCTTGAGGCAATGGCTTCATCATGCTGAGCATCTGACTCATATTGGGTTCAGGCCTCTGAAAAATGCTCCGCAGTTCTTCTCTGTGACGCTGAAACCAGGCTCATACAGTTCAACTAGAGTGGGCAGGGAGGTAAGCTCGATGATGTCTTGAGCTTTAGCTTCATGGTGCACATCTCCTGTCATCCACTCGAGGATCCATGTCTTCGGATCCCTGTTGTAGCCACAAATGTGAAGAGTAGCATAGAACTGCAGTAGAAGCTCTTCATTCCAGTGCTCTTTGGCATTGACAAATTACAGAAGACCAGCATCCTGAAAGCAGTCCAGAGCTTCTTCAAGACAGGGGAGCCCATCAATAACTTCACAATCAAGACGCATGTGAGAAAGATTCTCTCTTGATTGTAGAGGACACAGGAGTAATGGTTGCGCTGTTGATGGCTCCAGAAGTGATCCGAAGAGATCTTTGGCTTCGAGTATGGATTCTTGTCACTGTAAAAGAAGGTATTGTGTGCTCTGAAGCTGTTGACACTGAAAGATCCTGGCGATGTAGAAGCACCTGGAAGCCTTGGAAGCCTGGGCTTTGGCTTCTGAACCTGTGGTCGCTGCTCCACATGATAGTCATATTATGGACCGAGAGCAGTGGGAGGAACCATGATTGACCAGCGAACAATGACCAACTCCCCATCATGACTGTAAGCCGTTTCCATAGTGTGAGGCCTTGGGGGAGGAACAACGCCGTCAGTGGGGACCAGCGTCACAGAAGCTTCAGGGGTCACATTGATTTCAAGCACAACATTAGCTTCAGGCTCCACATGATCTTCAGCCAAGACAGGGTCATTGGCTTTAGCAAGGTTTGTGGCAGCCTCATTGTTTTCAACCTCCATTTGGTCAATGACCGGAGGGTCTTGCACGATCACATTCTCCTCGAGAATGACTTGATCTGAGGCATGGGTTGCGGCAACTCTCTCTTCTCTTCTTTCTTCTTCTTCGTCATCGGCTGATGCAGCCGGAATGTCTTCAGCAGCTTTGGCTTCAGACAGAGGAACAGTCATAGAAGGATTCTCTTCAGGGAATACTTGATGTGCCACTAGGATGGATTGTCGTGAATCTTCTTCTGGGATGGTTGAGATGGAGATAGATGGTCTAAAACCTCTGCAAAGCCGTTGAAACACGGGCGACGCCTTTGGTGATGGAGTGGTCTCCATGTAGTTGTCATCATTCAACACTTGATTGGTAACTAGTGCTGGTGGAGTACGGGGTGTTTCATCATGAACTGGGGTTTCTTCTTGAGGGCGCTCACCCCATGAATCATCTTGAGCGATTGGTGTCAATGGACGACCAATGCTAACATATTCACTACTCGTTGGAACAGGCGATGATACCAAGTGGTGCTCGAGTTGAGGAAGGACTTCATCATCAACAACATTGTCTTCACGACTAATGTCTTCAGCTGTGTTGGGGTCAACAACTGGAACTTTTTCATCTTCATGAGCCTCTGTGGAAGCAGGTTGGTGGAGCACAACACGTTGTTCTTGATTTGTGGCAACATGAGGAGCAACTGAGATGGGTTCGACAATGAGAGGCTGCGAGGCTGCAGCATGCTCTTTCCTTGAAGACTTAGTTTCCTTAGTCTTCAACTTCTCCTTGGAAGGGGCATCATGAGATGTGTCCTTGTGCTTGCGCTTCTTGGCTTCAGCTTCAGCTGCCCTTGTTTTCTTCAACTCTGAAGCTGCTGAGGGGACCTTAGGCTGCGAGCCTGTCGTACTGGCAGGGAAGACAATGCGAGGTTCTTCCTGGCTTGGTGCAGTTTGGGTCTCAGCAGGCTTCTTCTGTTTGGCAGCCATCCTGGGATCGATGCCAGGACGCCCAAGAGCTTTGCACTTCTCAGCTTCATTGTGAGCTTGAACGCATTTCTGAGCGAAACACTTCATGCACTCTCGTGAGCCTTTAGCTTCAGTGCGCTTCTTGTGAAACTCCTCCTTGAGGTCATGCAACATCTTCTTGAAGATTTGAACATCTGCCATGCTGAGCTTGGCCATGTTCTTCTTGAAGTGAGCCTTCTCATAATCGATTTTGTTCTTGCTCTCGATAATCTTCTGAGCCAAGGCCAACTCGCCTGCAATGGCTCCATGGAATGTGACGCTGATGTCCAGAGGAAGATGAAGATCATCAATACTGATGCTTTGGTCGTCGAACCACTCATCGATGAAGTTGTTCAGAATAACAACATTGAAGAGGGGCAGGCCGTTGAAGATTTCTGCCTCTTGCTTGCTCTTGATAAGCATCTCAAGAGCATCATCACCAAGATCTTCATCGCTGGACAGATCAATGGCTTCATCTTCGTTGCACAGAACATCAAACGGTGTTAGGAGTTGCCCAGTGGCCTTCTTGGCCAATGGCTTCTTAGTCCTCTTGGACACGCAAGATAAGTCTTTAGACTACACACTTGATTCAGGCGGTGCAGTTGTCGGATTTCGGGATCCCGCAACCCTTGAGAGATTCGAACTCTGGGGTGCGTACACAGATCTCAACCTGCCAAGCTTGCTTACTCACGATCCTCCTAAGCCTAACGCATCGAGCTCAAAGAGACACAAAGACACATAGATTTAAACTCGTTCGGTCCATCGTTGTGGTGTAATACCCTAATCCAGTGTGGTGTGGTGGATTGCCTCAAAGGGCTATGGATGAACAGGTACAATGGATGAACAAGCCTCTGGAGGAGAGGTGTTCTTGAGCTGGTGTGGTGTTCTACTTGTGCTGGGTTCGGTCCGGTCCCCTTCCTATGGTGGTGGCTAGTCCTATTTATAGTGGCCTTAGTCCTCTTCCCAAATATGAGCGGGAAGGGATTCCACAACTGCGGGATTTGAAAGGGGACAGGTAGTACAGTCTATCCTGACAAAAGTAGTCTTCACCTATGAAAAGCCTCTGGTCGTGACGCTGCGGTGGGCTCGCTAATGACCTCCGTCCTGCCGTCCTGGCAGTCTTGATCTTGTTGCACCGAAATGGCAACCTTTGGCTGATTCCTCGGGACTCTGTGCCTGTGGCTTGTGTCCCTTGCACCAATGAGGAAACCTGCACTCTGCGCCCGCCTAGCGCCCTTCTGGCCTTGGTTGTCATGGCTCACGTCAGCTGAGCCTCGTGAGGTATCTTGCATGGAACTCTCCGCCCCTGAAGAGTCCTCCTAAAGAGGCTGCTTCCTTTGAGGGTCTTGGCGTTGTCCGCCTCACGAGGCTTGGCCCCTCGCGAGGGTCTTGTGGTGTTGGTGTTGAAGCTGGGCCGCACCAGGCCGTCGATGGAGCCATGTAGTGGGCCACAAGCAGGCAGGACTGGATACCCCATGTCGGTGTCAAAACTGGCGGATCTCGGGTAGGGGGTCCCGAACTATGCGTCTAAGGCTAATGATAACAGGAGGCGGGGGACACGATGTTTAC
The DNA here is from genome assembly GCF_018294505.1 of Triticum aestivum. NCBI lineage: Eukaryota > Viridiplantae > Streptophyta > Magnoliopsida > Poales > Poaceae > Triticum > Triticum aestivum. The sequence continues at coordinate 613,439,126 of NC_057804.1, read as the reverse complement.
CCAGGTTTGGGCCCTCTCTATGGAGGTTATACCCTACTTCCTGCTTGATTGATCTTGATGATATGAGTATTACAAGAGTTGATCTACCACGAGATCGTAGAGGCTAACCCTAGAAGATAGCCTATGATTATGATTATTGTTGTCCTACGGACTAAACCCTCCGGTTGATATAGACACCGGAGGGGGTTAGGGTTACATCAGGTCGGTTACAGAGAAGGGAATCTACATATCCGAATCGCCAAACTTGCCTTCCATGCAAAGGAGAGTCCCACCCGGACACGGGACGGAGTCTTCTATCTTGTATCTTCATAGCCCAACAGTCCGGCAAAAGTATATAGTCCGGCTATCCGAGGACCCCTTAATCCAGGACTCCCTCAGTTGCCCCTGAACCAGGCTTCAATGACGATTAAGTCCCTCGCGCAGATTGTCTTCCTCATTGTAAGGCGGGTTCCTTCTCCGAATACTCCAAAGTAGATCTTTGAACACAAGAATCATGTCCGGCTCTGCAAAACAAATTCCACATACCACCGTAGAGAGAACAATATTCCACGAGTCTAACCTGCTGACAACTTTTCCATAGCGTGACATCACGCCGTGGCTCGGTTATTATTCAAACCGTTTTTCCAACCTGCTACTACACGTTTCGCGAGGCGGTTTTATTGGTACGTGTTGTCGAAGCAAAGATCATGTCCCCTTATTATGGGATTCTCATCAATACGGGCATGGGTAACCCAACCGTGCCATTAGCACGACACTTGGGGAATAAGAGAGTTTTAGGGCATGTGGGGAGGCACATGATTTTTCTGCCTTTATAAAGGGATAAGGATTTACCTCTTTCACCCACGCGTTCTCCTTCCTCCGCTCATCCATTCTCGAGCTCCAACGCCCAAGCTTTCGCCCTCTCCACAAAAACATTCCGAACATGTCCGGAGTGGGAGGCAAGTGGATGGCCTCCTCCATCAAGAAGGAGGACATCAAGAAGCTCCAGGAGGATGGATACTTGGCAAAAGACATAGCTCATCGGCTTCTGGCCAAGGGGTAGATCATCCCCACCCCGGAGCCCCAGGAAAGGGTAGTGTTTCTCTCCCACTTCGTCCACGGGCAGGGATTCCCCCTCCACCCGTTCGTCTGTGGACTAATGTTCTACTACGGGCTAGACTTCCATGATTTAGCCCCCAACTCCATCCTCAGCATCTAGGCATTTATTGTCGTGTGCGAGGCTTTTCTCCGTATCCCACCTCACTTCGGCCTATGGATGAAGACCTTCAACGTGAAGCCAAAGGTAGTGAGCGGCCAACAAGCGGAGTGCGGAGGCGCCATGGTGGGCAAGATGCCCAATGTCACCTGGCCCGAAGGCTCCTTTGTGGAGACTGTGAAGGGGTGGCAATTGGGGTGGTTCTATATCACCAAGCCGCGCTGCACCAACTAGGCGGCGACCCCCGAATTCCGATCCGGCGTGCCCTTTCGGCTCACCTCCTGGAAGAGAAGGGCTTGGCCTAGGGCTCAGCGGAAGAACTGGCCGGGCTCCAGTCATGTATCCAGAACATGATAAGCAAGGAAATCAAACTTGTCAACGTGATCCAGGGTAAGCTCTTCTGTCGGATTCTTCCGTGCCAGGACCGGGCCTGTAATTTGTGGGAGTTCGATCCAGCCGAGCACCAGACACTACTGGAGCTCTTTGACATGACGCACAAAGACGTCTGGAAGGTGCTCTTTAAGGCCAGCGAGGTAACACCGCCCACGACCGAAAATCGCGGGCTCAGCGCAAAACGACGGGCTAATCCGGTAAGTTTTCATGTTTGCAAGATGTATCTTTTACTGGCTCATCTGCGGGAGGAACCTAAGCCTCCATGCCAATCTTTCAGGCTTGGGTAACGATAGCGGAGCAGATTAACTATCCGGCTCTGCTACCGGAAGATCTAGAAACACCTCTCCTGACAAGGATGCTATTTCCGGCGCCCTATGAGGTGCCGAAGCAGAAAGCCAAGAAGGCGGCCACAGGGACCAGAGAGGGTCTCCGACGCAAGGGTGCTTCTGACGTGACGTCCGAAGACATCGACATGCATTCCTCCACCGAGGACAACGACAAGGAGGAGGAAATCCGCCCCCCCCCCCTAAAGGAGGGAGAAAGAAGAGGTAGGCCTCCATGCATGGGGAGGCCATGGCGTCCAAGAATGGGAAAACCTCCCTTCCGGACTACTCTGCCGCAACCACCAACAGCAGTGAGGAGTGGGAGCCCAGGGTATAGTAGTATTTCCGGCATAGTAGTATTTCTGGCCTTTTTCACTTTATCGCTTTTTAATGTACCAGACATGCATCTGCAGTCTGGCCAAGTCCAACATCGAGATATCCTCCTCTTTAGAGGGATCGCTGGACCTGTCGGCGATGCAGAGAGGGTCCCTTCCGGCGGCCTCCTTCCCCAAGGCCACGGACAACACCGAGGTGTTGTCTCGAAGGATACCAGGCCAAGGGGAGACCGTTCTAGTGGTGCTAGAGGGTGAAACCCCGGTTGCCGAACACATGGGGGAAAATACCCCCATGGACACCGATGACGGGGGCCGCAGCCAGTTTGGCCCCCAACCGAATACGGCTCTGGAGACACAAGTGGCTCCGGATTCAAATAGGCAGCCTCTCCCTAACAAGGGGGGTGATCCGCCTGTACTGGTGACCTATGTCCATCCAGAGGCACCGGATAGCTTGCTGGAAGCGATTCGCGGCGCTTCCATTGATGAAGAACACGGTACTCTTATGAGTATGGTGATCAAGAAGATCCAGTCCGCTAAGAGCGGACTGACCGAAGCCTGCGCTAGCCTTCTAACTGGCTTTGAGGTAAGTAACAAAATTGTGTGAAAATATCATAGTGTAGACAGTAGCCCCTGATGCTCTGTTTGGTGTTCGGAAAGACAAAACCGAACAGAGGATCAAATAATATTCGCAGGAGCCTAACATAAGGTGTCTATATAAATAAGCAGGTGTCACTGCTGGCCGCTGCCGCTCGTATTGCAGAGGTCTCTGGACTAAAGCAGAACCTAGAGCGGACCAAGGGAGAGCCCGGCCTCGTGAAGAGGCAACTGGAGGAAAGCCAAGGTATGTAATACCCTACATGTATACTTATGAAGGATAAATGGTTCGTGCTGGTTAAAGCGTTATGAACTTTATTAGAGGCCACGACCAAGGTGGTGGCCCTTAAGAAGGCGTTAGACGAGGCCGAAGAAAGAGCGGCCAAGGAATGCGCCGCATGCGAACAATAGGAGGCTTGGGTCAGCGAGGTCCAGCAAGAGCTCCAGGATGCCGTCAAGAAGTACGAGTCCTTGGAGCGTGACTCTAAGACTCAAGAATCTGAGCTTGCCAAGGACCTTCAGAGCACGGAAGACGCCAGAGCCGAAGCCCAGAGGGCTCTCCAGGAGGTCCATGCGGCCAAGAAGATTGCGGTGGGTAAGGCTTTTGTTATGCAAAGCAAGCATGTGAAGGAGAGTGAGGGAGTCCTGGATTAGGGGGTCCTCGGACAGCCGGACTGTATACTTTGGCCGAACTGCTGGACTATGAAGATACAAGATTGAAGACTTCGTCTCGTGTCCGGATGGGACTCTCCTTTGTGTGGAAGGCAAGCTTGGCGATTCTGATGTGTAGATCTCCTTCTCTGTAACCGACTCTGTGTAACCCTAGCCCCCTCCGGTGTCTATATAAACCAGAGGGTTTAGTCCGTAGGACAAGAACAACAATCATAATCATAGACTAGCTTCTAGGGTTTAGCCTCTATAATCTCGTGGTAGATCAACTCTTGTAATACTCAAATCATCAAGATCAATCAAGCAGGAAGTAGGGTATTACCTCCATCGAGAGGGCCCGAACCTGGGTAAACATCGTGTCCCCCGCCTCCTGTTACCATTAGTTTTAGACGCACAGTTCGGGACCCCCTACCCGAGATCCGCTGGTTTTGACACCGATATTGGTGCTTTCATTGAGAGTTCCACTATGTCGTCGCAATAAGGCTTGATGGCTCCTTCAATCATCAGCAATGATGCGGTCCAAGGTGAGGTTTTCCTCCCCGGACAGATCTTCATATTCGACGGCTTCGTGCTGCGGGCCAACTTGCTTGGCCTTCTGGAGCAGGTCGACAGCTACACCCCTGGCCATCAGGTCAGGTTTGGAAACTTGAACTAGACTGCCGACATCCACGAAGACTTGATCTTCGACGGGTTCGAGCCTGTGTCAGGAGCACCGAACAGTCACGACATGCATGACTTATATCTGCCATCGGACGGTGTCCGGGATATCGCACCTGTGGCTGCCCCGACCCCTAATCTGGAGCAGATCGCGCCATCCGAGGACGGGTGGATGGACCCCACCACGGAGGCCGCACACTCATCGGCATTGGAGCCAAACACAGACTCCACCTCCAAAGAGATCTGTGTCAGCGGACCCCCGGACTCGTCTCCGGTCTTAGGTTCTGAACCACACGCGCCCGTGCCTATCGAATCTGATTGGGCACCAACCATGGAGTTTACCTCCGTGGATATCTTTCAACACTCACCCTTGGGTGACGTGCTAAATTCGTTGACGTCTCTCTCTTTATCAGGAGACTCTTGGCCGAACTATGTCCGGTCGAGTGGGAAGCGGACGACGAAGAAATTCGTTACCCACCCACCACCCACTTAACTGCCACTGTCGATTACTTAACCGACATGCTTGACTTCGACTCCGAAGACATCGACGGTATGGACGACGATGTTGGAGATGAACGGGAACCACCGCCCACGGGGCGCTGGACAACCACTTCATCATATGATATATACATGGTGGATACACCCAAGGAAAACAATAGCGACAAAAAGTATACAACAGAGGATAATCCCGTCAGGCAGAAACCAAAGCGACGCCGCAGGCGCCACTCCAAATCCCGCCACAACGATAACAACGCAAGAAAAAATAACACCCCGGTCGACTCCAAAGGAAACGATGACCCCATGGACCCAGCGATGGAGCAGGATGAACCAGGGGACGCCGAACATAGCCCGAAGCAGATGTCCGGTCATGGCGATCCCGAGGGTAAAACTCATCAACCTGCCTCCGGAGAGGAGGACGGCCTGGATGATGATGCATTCATCATCCCAGAAAAACATTTGGAACAAGAGAACCTCCACAGAAGGCTTATGGCCACCGCGAGGAGCCTGAAGAAGCAGAAGCAACGGCTTAAGGCTGCGCAGGATACGCTCAACCGCAGATGGAACAAAGTGCTAGACACTGAAGAATAATACGGCGACGATCACCACAAAGAGCTACCCAAAGCGCAAGCTGCTGCCCGAATTCGACGATGAGGCCATAGAGCCCATTGCGCCAAAGAATAATACGGCCGATCAGCCGGACCAACCACCCCGTGGCTGCGACAGGGCGCCTAATGATGCCGCACACAAGTCAGCACACGATTTACGTGAGCTCCTGGACAAAAAGGCCGATGCGACCAGGTCCATCTATGGACCTAGAAAACATGCTCCGACACAAGATCATAGCCACCAAAACGATCATATTGATCAAATATCATCTCGGAATCAACCCCGAACACAACAACCATCGATAGCATGCCACGACACATCCAATTATAGGGGTGTTGCACACCCCCTGTGCTTCACTGATGAAGTGCTGGATCATGAATTTCCAGAGGGATTTAAACCCATGAATATAGAGGCATACGACAGAACAACAGACCCTGGGGTCTGGATCGAGGACTTTATCCTCCATATCCACATGGCTCGCGGAGATGATCTCCACGCCATTAAATATCTGCCCCTCAAGTTGAAAGGACCAGCTCGGCATTGGTTGAAAAGCCCCCCAAAAACTCAATTGGAAGTTGGGAGGAACTTGAGGACGCTTTCAGGGCCAATTTTCAAGGGACCTATGTCCAACCTCTGGATGCAGACAATTTTAGTCACATAATCCAACAACCCGGAGAGTCAGCCCGTAAGCTTTGGAACAGATTTCTCACTAAGAATAATCAAATCGTCGATTGTCCGGATGCCGAAGCCTTAGCAGCTTTCAAGCACAGTATCCGAGATGAATGGCTCGCCAGACACCTCGGCCAAGAAAAGCCGAGGACAATGGCAGCCCTAACAAGCCTTATGACCCACTTTTGCGCGGGAGAGGATAGCTAGTTGGCCCATAGCGGCACCAGCAACCCAAGCACATCCGAAATCAGGGATGGCAATGGGAAACTGCGATGCAATACAAAGAAACATCGAAGCAATGGAGGCAGTCCAGATAACACGGCGGTCAACGCCGGATTCAGGGGCTCTCGACCCGGTCAACGGAAAAAGCCATTTAAAGGCAGCAGAGATGGACCGTCCAACCTAAATAAGGTTCCAGACAGATTATGTCAAATTCATGGCACCCCCGAAAAGCCTGCAAACCACACCCACAGAGAATGCTGGGTCTTCAAGCAGGCTGGCAAGCTAAACGCCGAACACAAAGGAAGGGAGACGCCAAGTGAAGACAAGGATGAGCCTCGCCAGCCGAACAGTGGAGGACAGAAAAATTCCCACCAGAAGTCAAAACAGTGAATATGATTTACACAACTCACATACCGAAGAGAAGGCGCAAACGCGCACTTAGAGACGTATACGCTGTAGAGCCCGCCGCCCCCAAATTCAACCCTTGGTCGGCCTGCCCGATCACTTTTGATCACAGGGATCATCCGACTTGTATCCGGCACAGAGGATCGGCTGCCTTGGTGCTCGACCCAATAATTGATGGATACCATCTCATCCGAGTCCTTATGGACGGTGGCAGTAGTCTTAATCTGATATATCAGGACACTGTCCGCAAGATGGGGATAGACCCGTCAAGAATCAGCCAAAGTAACACTACCTTTAAAGGAGTAATACTAGGCGTCGAGGCCCGCTGCACGGGCTCTCTCGTATTAGAGGTTATATTCGGTTCTCCCGACAACTTCAGAAGCGAAGAATTAATCTTCGACATTGCTCCATTCCAAAGCGGCTATCACTTACTACTCGGAAGAGCGGCCTTCGCTCGCTTCAACGTAGTACTGCGCTATGCCTACCTTAAACTCAAGATGCCCGGTCCACATGGCGTCATCACAGTTAGCAGAAACACAGAGCGTTCCTTACGAGCGGAAGAATAAGTGGCGGCGCTAGCAGCCGAACACTGAGCGGCCTCTCCAACCTGAATACATGATCGGTCGTCAAGACCACAGACACAGCTAGACGAGTCCGGTGCACCGCCGATGGTAATAGCCCAGATAAACTTGAGCTTGGGTCTATGGATATACTCCCATAGGCGGTGCTAGGGGCTGCGCGCATGTAAAAAGCCCACTGTTCGGCTTAACCCTATTAATACAATAATAGATTGCATTTTCACGGTTCATTGAGAATAACCAACTTTTCACGTAATTACACCAGACTCTTTTACCTGGATTTTTCCTTTTTACAGATGATCATCGTGCTACACCCTTCCAAGATACAGCACAACAGAGACAAAGGCGCAGATGTGCAGCAGGTCCCCGCTCAAAGGTTTCTATTTAGATTAACCCCTATGCAAACCTTCTTTAATGTCTCTTGTTACTTGACACCCTCCGGGCACTTAACACACCCGAGAGGGATGCTGACGTTATTGGCATTTCGCCACGACATACCTATGCACATATATGGAAATTTAGGGCTCATTATCGAGGGTGTTAGTCAGCCCAGTATATGTTGTAAAGTCCGAACACCTTAGGGAGTGTCCGGCGTCGCGAGTTTGGCCTTATATGCATCAGCTCCAAATCATGTCTTTGGTCAAATGTTGGGTTTGCCCGGCTCCTGGGTTTTTCTACCTTATGTTCCCTTTTATTGGCAAAGGCGGCCAAAGGAGAACTACTGCGATTGTGCCCTAGTTATTCGAGATGAGCACCTCAGTAGAGAAAGCCGAAAACTGACTGTCATGATACAGCGAGAGACTGGTCAACCACTTGATGACTCAGCGGAATCTTCGCGATTCCTCCGCATTAACGAAGGACCGGTTTCCTTGTCATGTACGTACGCACATCATATTTGGATGAACGCGGAAGTACCAGGGGCTATATAGTAGCCCCACCGTCAAACTCCTATGGCTAAGTGAAAGTGTTAAAGCTATATAGTCTGATTGCCTAGTTCGTCGCGCTATCACCTCCTTAACGGACCAAGACATTGGATAAAGTGTGATTATGCGCCTTTTTCGAACACCCCCGCATTATATGTGTGGGGGCTGAAGCCAACGACTACAAACTTTTAGGTTATATACATACATAAACGGACGCACATGAGGCACTATAATACTTTCGAGCAAAAGTATAAACACAGCCTTTATAATCAAAATAGCATTGTTTTTACAATTGGGATACATGTCTCTCGAACATGGTACTCTTCGAGCACTGAGCCTCTATTTAACAGCCGCCTTCTAGAACTTCTTCAAAATAGCGTTCGGGCGGGTCCTGGCCTCCCGCCGGACCCCGGGTTGCAATACCAGTGGCCTCCATACCTGCCCAATATGTCTTGACATGGGCAAGAGCCATCCGCGCACCCTCTATGCACGCCGACCTCTTCACAGCGTCGATATGCGACACAGCACCAAGGAATTGTTGCACTAAACCAAAATAACTGTCCAGCCTTGGTCCCGTCGGCCAAAGATGATCCACGACAGACCTCATAGCAAGTCCGGACAACCTATGGAGCTCGGCCCATGCGACCATCCTTTCATTCAACGGCAGCGGACGTGTTGGGGAACTGAACTGCGACCAGAACAACCTTTCCACCTCATGATCTTTCTGACCTTTGAAAAACTTGGTCGCATCAGTAGTACTTTTCACGAGGTCCGCATACGCGTCTGCAGCACTCCATAACTGATCCAGAGGAGCATACTTTGGATATCCGAACTTCATCCGCAACAAAAAGGGCCTCCCAGCCACGATATCTCCGGCTTGTCAAAGCTCCTCCCGTGCAGCTCTGATTTAACAGCACGTTTCCTTGGCTGCTTCTAAGGCCTTCTTCAGGCAGCCGCCTTCGCTTGGCTCTCCTTTTCATGGAGCTCATATCGGCCGGCGGCATCTTTTAGCTCAACATGCATCTTGGCTATTTTATCTTCGCTCTGGTGATGAGCAGCCTGCTCGGCTCTTAACTCTTCGGCCGCCTTTAGGGCAGCCGCATCACTTATCCTGGCTTGTTCCTTGGCTAGCGCAAGTTCCGCCCGAAGGGCCTCCACGGCAGCAGCTCCATCTGCAGCCACAACATATTATAGATACTAGCATCATGCTCCTCTTAATATTTGCTGGCAATCTAAAAAAACACATACCATGTGCCTCGTCAAGCTGCTTGTTCACAAGCGCGATGTCAACATCCGCGACATCAAGTTGTCGCCTCAGTTCGGCGAATTCGGTAGTCCGGTCAACCGCCGGACCCTCAACCGTCTGCACATAACGCAGCGCGATCATTACTTGGGAGTATGATCCTCCATTTGCCGCCTCGGGCTGGCAACCAGAGTCTCAGAGGCTACTATCTATACAGAGCACACCTAGCGTGTGCGGTACAGCCGAAAATTTACATATTACTTTGCGTACCTCAAAGCCTTTGAGCACGCTCGTAAAAGCTTCATTCAACCCGCTCTTGGCAAATGAAATCCTCTCAAACACCGTACCCATTAAAGTACAGTGCGCCTCTGAGATAGCCGCTCGCTCTAGAAGGCCCATCAGTGTGTCTGGCTGTGTGCTGGACAATCCCGGACTCTTCTTATTGCTCTCCTTGGGAGCCAAATACTCCGAGCTTCGGGCGGCCGAAGCGTTAACTTCTGGCCTTAGTGGATCAGGAGAATTCCTCCGTGACGACACTTCGGGGTCGTCCGCCCCATGGGGCGGGGAGGTAGGAGGAGGAGTTTCACTCTCCATCATCTCCGAAAGAAAATCCCCCGAGGACGAACTCTGTTGAGAAAGGCTATGATCCAGACTGCAAGATATGTCTCGGTTATTATTCTCATAGATGAAGCAGGATATATTTATGAAAGTACTTTTAATTCACTTATAGCTCGATGGAGGGTTGGTCCGTTTGCGGGCGCTGTGCGGTGAGGACGCCCTCTGGGGCAGGGCCCCCTGGCGAGGGTTTCTTCCCCTGTTTGGACACCACCGCTTCCAAGTCTTCGGAGGCGGCCCTTTTCTTCCCGCGGGGGGAGGGAATTTTAGATTCACCTCCCCGATTTTCCTCCTTCGTGGAGACATTAATTCCCCCGGTGTGGATGTGCAATGTATGAAGCACGCTTTCGGCTTCTCTATTCCTCCCCTCAGCCTCTCCCGATGGCACCTAACAGGGTGCGCACTCGAGCATCCTAGTTAGTACAGGATCCGGCGAGCTCTCGAGAAGAGGGGCCGAACACCTGATCCTCTCCGCCTTTCGTATCCAGTCCTGGCCGAGAGCAATTTTTCAGAATGGTGTTGTGTCAAATATAAAGACGGCATGTTCGGTCACAGAATACTTACTTGGGTATCCGGACGGTTGCAGTTGAGACTCGCATCCTCGGTGCTGACCGGACACTTTATTCATGATCCGAAGAACAACCTGTACATCCCTTCGAGCGTCATGCCAAAGAATTGTTGAATAGTTCGCGGTCCTTCTAGGTTGAACTCCCACATACGGAGAGATCGACGTTGGCACGGTAGGACCCAACGAACTAGCATTACCTACATTACCTTGACAAGACTGACATCCCTCTTGAGAAGATAACGAATGCGGCTTTGCAATGTCAGTACGTCATTAGCTGGCCCCCAGTCCAGTCCCTCGTTAACCCATGACGCCAGTTGAGTTGGAGGGCCCGAGCAGAAGGCAGGGGCAGCCGCCCACTTTGTGCCTCGGGAAGCTGTGATATAGAACCACCTCCGCTGACATAAGTCGGACACCTTCGGGAAGGAACCCTTTGGCCATAGGGCATTGCTACGTCTTGAGCTAGCGTTGGTTTTCCCTGAAGAGGAGAGGGTGATGCAGCAAAGTGTAGCATAAGTATTTCCCTCAGTTTTGAGAACCAAGGTATCAATCCAGTAGGAGGCTCCTCAAAAGTCCCACGCACCTACACAAACAAACTCAGAACTCGCAACCAACGCAATAAAGGGGTTGTCAATCCCTTCATGGTCACTTACGAAAGTGAGATCTGATAGAGATAGTATGATAAGATAAATATATTTTTGGTATTTTATAATATAGATGCAAGAAAGTAAAGATGCAAATAAAAGTAGATTGAAAGCAAAAATGATAAGAGATACACCCGGGGGCCATAGGTTTCACTAGAGGCTTCTCTCGAGAGCATAAGTATTACGGTGGGTGAACAAATTACTGTCGAGCAATTGATAGAAAAGCAACTAATTATAATGTTATCTAGGCATGATCATGTATATAGGCATCACGTCCATAACAAGTAGACCAACTCCTGCCTGCATCTACTACTATTACTCCACACATCGACCGCTGTCCAGCATGCATCTACAGTATTAAGTTCATAAGAACAAAGCAACACATTAAGCAAGATGACATGATGTAGAGGGATAAACTCATGCAATATGATATAAACCCCATCTTGTTATCCTCGATGGCAACAATACAATACGTGTCTTGCAACCCTTTCTGTCACTGGGTAAGATCACCACAAGATTGAACCCAAAGCTAAACACTTCTCCCATGGAAAGAAAGATCAATCTAGTAGGCCAAACCAAACTGATAATTTGAAGAGACTTGTAAAGATAACTCAATCATACGTAAAAGAATTCAGAGAAGATTCAATTAATATCCATAGATAAATTGATCATAAACCCACAATTCATTGGATCTCGACAAACACACCGCAAAAAGAGATTACATCGAATAGATCTCCACAAGAGAGGGGGAGAACATTGTATTGAGATCCAAAAAGAGAGAAGAAGCCATCTAACTAATAACTATGGACCCATAGGTCTGTGGTAAACTACTCACAACTCATCGGGGAGTCTATGGTGTTGATGTAAAAGCCCTCTGTGATCGATTCCCCCTCCGGCAGAGTGTCGGCGAAGGCTCCAAGATGGGATCTCGCAGATACAGAAGGTTACGGCGGTGGAAATTGTGTTTCGTGGTGCACCTGGATGTTTTCGGGGTCCATGGATATATATAGGAGAAAGAAGTACGTCGGTGGACGCCCGAGGGGCCCACGAGATAGGGGGCGCGCCCCTAGGGGGCGGGGGGGCTCCTATCTCGTGGGGCCCTCGGAGCTTTCTTGACTTGCACTCCAGGCTCTCCAGATCAGATTTTTTCCAAAAATAACGCTCCCGAAGGTTTCATTCCGTTTGGACTCCGTTTGATATTCCTTTTCTTCGAAATACTAAAATAGGCAAAAAAACACCAATATGGGCTGGGCCTCCGGTTAGTAGGTTAGTCCCAAAAATGATATAAATGTGTAGAATAAAGCCCATAAACATCCAAAAGGGGTAATATAATAGCATGGAACAATCAAAAATTATAGATACGTTGGAGACGTATCAAGCATCCCCAAGCTTAATTCCTGCTCGTCCTCGAGTAGGTAAATGATAAAAAGAGAATTTTTGATGTGGAATGCTACCTAGCATAATTCATAATGTAATTTTATTTCATTGTGGCGTGAATGTTCAGATCTAAATAATACAAAATAAAAGTTCATAAAGACATAAGAAATAGTAATACTTCAAGCATACTTATCAAGGTAATCATGTCTTCTAAATATAACATGGCTAAAGAAAGTTATCCCTACAAAATCATATAGTCTGGCTATGCTCTATCTTCATCGCACAAAGTATTTAATCATGTACAACCCCGATGACGAGACAAGCAATTGTTTCATACTTTAATAATCTCAAACTCTTTCAACTTTCATGCAATACATGAGCGTGAGCCATGGACATAGCACTATGTGTGGAATAGAATGGTGGTTGTGGAGAAGACAAAAAGGAAGAAGATAGTCTCACATCAATTAGGCGTATCAACGGGCTATGGAGATGCCCATTAATAGATATCAATGTGAGTGAGTAGGGATTGCCATGCAACGGATGCACTAGAGATATAAATATATGAAAGCTCAACAAAAGAAACTAACTGGGTGTGCATCCAACTTGCTTAGACTCATATGGAAGACCTAGGGCACTTTTGAGGAAGCCCATCATTGGAATATACAAGCCAAGTTCTATAATGAAAAATTCCCACTAGTATATGAAAGTGACAACATATGAGACTCTATCATGAAGATCATGGTGCTATTTTGAAGCACAAGTGTGGAAAAAGAGATAGTAGCATTGTCCCTTCTCTCTTTTTCTCTCATTTTTTTCTTTTTTCTTTTTCTTTTTCTTTTTCCTTTGGCCTTTTCTTTTTTTTGGCCTTTCTCTTTTTTTTCTCTTTTTTTTTCTTTTTGTAAAGTCCGAAGTCTCTTCCCGACTTGTGGGGGAATCATAGCCTTCATCATCCTTTTCTCACGAGGACAATGCTCTAATAATGAAGATCATCACACTTTTATGGATTTACAACTCAAAGCTAGAACAAAATATGACTCTATATGAATGCCTCCGGCGGTGTACCGGGATATGCAATGACTCAAGAGCGACATATATGAAAATTATGAAGGTGGCCTTGCCACAAGTACGATGTCAACTACATGATCATGCAAAGAGCAGTATGACAAAATTAATGTGTGTCATATGAACGGAACAGTGGAAAGTTGTATGGCAATATATCCCGGAATGGCTATGGAAATGCCATAATAGGTAGGTATGGTGGCTGTTTTGAGGAACGAGTATGGTGGGTATATGGTAACGGCGAAAATTGCACGGCACAAGAAAGGCTAGCAAAGGTGGAAGGGTGAAAGGGTGCGTATAATCCATGGACTCAACATTAATCAAAAGAACTCATATACTTGTTGCAAAAATTTAGAAGTCATCAAAAATCAAAGCACTACGCGCATGCTCCTAGGGGGATAGATTGGTAGGCAAAGACCATCGCTCGTCCCCGACTGCCACTCATAAGGAAGACAATAAGTAAATAAAATTGTGCTCCAACTTCATCACAAAGTGGTTCACCATACGTGCATGCTACGGGAATCACAAACTTCAACACAAGCATTCTTCATAATCACCCAACTAGCATGACTTTAATATTACTACCTCCATATCTCAAAACAATTACCAAGTATCAAGTTGATCATAGCGTCCAATTCACTTCCTATGATAGTTTTTATTATACCCAACTTGGATGCTCATCATTCTAGGACCAACTTTGTAACAAAAGCAAATACCATCCTGTTCTAAAAGACTCTCAAAATGATATAAGTGAAGCATGAGAGACTAGCAATTTCTTCAAAATTAAGACACCACCGTCGTGCTCTAAAAGATATAAGTGAAGCACTAGAGCAAAAACTATCAAGCTCAAAAGATATAAGTGAAGCACATAGAGTATTCTAGCAAATTCTAATAAAATAGGCTTCTCCCAAAAGGTGTGTTACAGCAAGGATGATTGTCATAAACTAATAAGCAAAGACTAATATAATACACGACGCTCCAAGCAAAACACATATCATGCGGCGAATAAAAATATAGCTCCAAGTAAAGTTACCAATGAACGAAGACGAAAGAGGGGATGCCTTCTGGCCATCCCCAAAGCTTAGGATTTTTGCTACTCTTGAATATCTTGGTGTGCCATGGGCATCCCCAAGCTTAGGCTCTTGCCACCCTTTATTCCATAGTCCATAAAAGCTTTACCCAAAACATGAAAACTTCACAACACAAAACTCAACAGGAAATCTTATAAGCTCCGTTAGTGAAAGAAAACAAAACCACCACATAAGGTACTGCAATGAACTCATTATTTATTCATTTTTGTGTTAAACCTACTGTATTCCAACTTCCTTATGGTTTATAAACTAATTTATTAGCCATAGATGCATTGAAATAATCAAACAACACAGGAAAACAGAATCTGTTAAAAACAGAACAGTCTGTAGCAATCTGTAACTAACACAAACTTCTGGAACTCTAAAAATCCTACCAAAATAGGAAGTACTGGAAACTTTGTCTATTGATCAGAAGCAAAAAGAATCATGCAAAAGCACGTTTCTGTGATTTATTGAATTTTTTCTCGTGAGCGCAAAGTTTCTGTTTTTCAGCAGAATCAAATCAACTATCATCATAGTTTATCCTATAGGTTCTACTTGGCACAAACACTAATTAAAAGATAAAAACACATCTAAACAGAGATTAGATGGAAGTTTTGTTAATAAACAGGAACAAAAGCAAAAAACATAAAGAAAAATTGGGTTGCCTCCCAACTAGCGCTATCGTTTAACGCCCCTAGCTAGGCATAAAAGCAAGGATAGATCTAACTAGTGCCATCTTTGGCACATGATTCATAAGTAGCACGCATGATAGATTCATAAGGTAATTTGAATTTATTTCTTGGAAAGTGCTCCATGCCTTTCTTTAAAGGAACTTGGAATCTAATGTTCCCTTCCTTCATATCAATAATCGCACCAATCGTTCTAAGAAAAGGTCTACCAAGAATAATAGGGTAAGAAAAATTGCAATCTATATCAAGAATGATAAAATCTACGAGCACCAGATTTCTATTAGCAACAATAAGAACATCATTGATCCTTCCCATAGGCTTTTTAATGGTGGAATCTGCAAGGTGCAAATTTAAAGAGCAATCATCAAGATCATGAAAACCTAGAATATCACATAAAGTTTTTGGAATCGTGGAAACACTAGCACCCAAATCACACAAAGCAAAACACTCATAATCTTTAATTCTAATCTTTATAGTAGGTTCCCACTCATCATTAAGTTTTCTAGGTATAGAAACTTCCAAATTCGGTTTTTCATTATAAGATTGCAACAAGGCATCAACGATATGTTTAGTAAAAGCTTTATTTTGACTATAAGCATGAGGAGAATTAACAACGGATTGCAACAAGGAAATACAACCTTTTAAAGAGGAATTATCATAATCAAATTCCTTGAAATCCAAGATAGTAGGTTCAATATTAGAAGTTGAAGATTCTTCAATCTCTCTTTTACCAAATTTAGCATTAACATCTAAATATTCCGAATTTTTGGGACGCCTTCTAGGAAAAGTTGATTCATCATCACTCCCATAATCATCAAAATTCATATTGCAAAACATAGATCTAATCGGAGACACGTCAATAACTTTAAGATCCTCATCATTATTTCCATGTAGACTAGAAGAACACGCTTTTATGAAGCTTTCTTTTTTAGCACGCAATCTAGCGGTTCTTTCCTTGCACTCGTCAATGGAAATTCTCATTACTTTGAGAGACTCATTGATATCATGCTTAGGAGAAGAAGATCCAAGTTTAAGAGAATTAACATCAAGCGAAAGTCTATCAACGTTCCTAGCCAAATCATCAACTTTGAGCAATTTTTCTTCAAGCAAAGCATTAAAATTCTTTTGAGAAATCATAAATTCTTTCACACTATTCTCAAAATCAGAGGGCATCTTATTAAAATTACCATAAGAATTATTGTAGGAATTTCCATAATTATTAGAGGGATTACTAGGGAACGGTCTAGCATTAAAACTTCCTCTATAAGCATTGTTTCCAAAACTATTCCTACCAACAAAATTCACATCCATAGATTCATTATTATTTTCAATCAAGGAAGACAAAGGCATATCATTAGGATCAAGAGGAGTATTTTTAGTAGCTAACATCTTCATAAGTTCATCCATCTTTCCACTCAAAACATTGATTTCTTCTATAGCATGCACTTTTTTACTAGAAGATCTTTCGGTGTGCCATTAAGAATAATTAGCCATAATATTAACAAGTAATTTCCATAAACGTGCCTCCCGCGGCCGAATCTAGGAGATTTCTAGAAGCAAAGTTCAAACAGCCATAAAAATTTTGTATGATCATCCATGAATTCAAACCATGAGTAGGGAAATTGTGAAGCATCAATTTCATTCTTTCCCAAGATTGGGCAACATGCTCATGATCAAGTTGTTTAAAATTCATAATATCGTTCCTAAGAGTGATGATCTTAGCGGGAGGAAAATACTTAGAGATAAAAGCATCTTTGCACTTGTTCCAAGAATCAATACTATTTTTAGGCAAAGACGAAAACCAAACTTTAGCACGATCTCTAAGTGAAAACGGAAATAACTTCAATTTGACAATATTGTTATCTGTATCTTTCTTCTTTTACATATCACACAAATCGACAAAATTGTTTAGATGAGTAGCGGCATCTTCACTAGGAAGACCGGCGAATTGATCTTTCATAACAAGATTCAGCAAAGCAGCATTGATTTCTCAAGACTCAACATCATTAAGAGGAGCAATAGGAGTACTAAGGAAATCATTATTATTGGTATTCGAGAAGTCACACAACTTGGTATTATCTTGTGCCATGGCGACAAGTAATCCAACACACAAGCAAATAGAAAAACGGCAAGCGAAAGAGAGGACGAGATTAGGAAGGAGAAGGCGACTAAAACGGCAAGGGTGAAGTGGGGGGAGAAGAAAACGAGAGGCAAATAATGTAAATGCGAGGGAGATGGGTTTGTGATGGGTACTTGGTATGTCTTGACTTGAGCAAAGACCTCCCCGGCAACGGCACCAGAAAACCTTCTTGCTACGTCTTGAGCTAGCGTTGGTTTTCCCCGAAGAGGAGAGGGTGATGCAACAAAGTGTAGCATAAGTATTTCCCTCAGTTTTGAGAACCAAGGTATCAATCCAGTAGGAGGCTCCTCAAAAGTCCCACACACCTACACAAACAAACTCAGAACTCGCAACCAACGCAATAAAGGGGTTGACAATCCCTTCACGGTCACTTACGAAAGTGAGATCTGATAGAGATAGTATGATAAGATAAATATATTTTTGGTATTTTATAATATAGATGCAAGAAAGTAAAGATGCAAATAAAAGTAGATTGAAAGCAAAAATGATAAGAGATAGACCCGGGGGCCATAGGTTTCACTAGAGGCTTCTCTCGAGAGCATAAGTATTACGGTGGGTGAAAAATTAATGTCGAGCAATTGATAGAAAAGCGAATAATTATAACGTTATCTAGGCATGATCATGTATATAGGCATCACGTCCATAACAAGTAGACCGACTCCTGCCTGCAACTACTACTATTACTCCACACATCGACTGCTGTCCAGCATGCATCTAGAGTATTAACTTCATAAGAACAGAGCAACGCATTAAGCAAGATGACATGATGTAGTGGGATAAACTCATGCAATATGATATAAACCCCATCTTGTTATCCTCGATGGCAACAATACAATGCGTGTCTTGCAACCCTTTCTGTCACTGGGTAAGATCACCGCAAGATTGAACCCAAAGCTAAACACTTCTCCCATGGCAAGAAAGATCAATCTAGTAGGCCAAACCAAACTGATAATTCGAAGAGACTTGTAAAGATAACTCAATCATACATAAAAGAATTCAGAGAAGATTCAATTAATATCCATAGATAAACTTGATCATAAACCCACAATTCATCGGATCTCGACAAACACACCGCAAAAAGAGATTACATCGAATAGATCTCCACAAGAGAGGTGGAGAACATTGTATTGAGATCCAAACAGAGAGAAGAAGCCATCTAGCTAATAACTATGGACCCGTAGGTCTGTGGTAAACTACTCACAACTCATCGGAGAGGCTATGGTGTTGATGTAGAAGCCCTCCGTGATCGATTCCCCCTCCGGCAGAGTGCCGGCGAAGGCTCCAAGATGGGATCTCGCGGATACAGAAGGTTACGGCGGTGGAAATTGTGTTTCGTGGTGCTCCTGGATGTTTTCGGGTCCGTGGATATATATAGGATAAAGAAGTACGTCGGTGGACGCCCGAGGGGCCAACGAGACAGGGGGCGCACCCCTAGGGGGGGCACGCCCTCCTATCTCATGGGGCCCTCGGAGCTTTCTTGACTTGCACTCCAGGCTCTCCAAATCAGATTTGTTCCAAAAATAACGCTCCGAAGGTTTCATTCCGTTTGGACTCCGTTTGATATTCCTTTTCTTCGAAATACTGAAATAGGCAAAAACACAGCAATATGGGCTGGGCCTCCGGTTAGTAGGTTGGTCCCAAAAATGATATAAATGTGTAGAATAAAGCCCATAAACATCCAAAAGGGGTAATATAATAGCATGGAACAATCAAAAATTATAGATACATTGGATACGTATCAGGCATCGGTGCTTTTGCTTATTGTAGTGCCTCCGCACTCCGCGTGTCGCCCGTCGATCACCTTCGGCTTTATATTGAAGGTCTTGTGCCATAGGCCGAAGTGTAGGCTGATGTGGTGGAAGGCTTCGCACACGACGATAAACGACGAGATGTGAAGGATGGAATCCGGAGCTAGATTGTGAAAATCTAGCCCGTAATAAAACATGAGTCCTCTAACAAAGGGATCAAGACTAAAGCCTAAGCCTCAGAGGAGGTGGGAAACAAATACAACGCTCTCATTGGGTTCAGGAGTGGGGATGACCTGCCCTTGAGCAGGCAGCCTGTGCGGGATTTCGGCGGTCAGATACCTGGCCTCCCTGAGCTTCTTGATGTCCTCCTCTGTGACAGAGGAGTCCATCCACTGACCTTGAAGGTTGGATCCGGACATGATTGAAGGTCCGTAAGCGCTTAAGCCTGAGATTTGGGTGTTGGAACACAAGGTGGAGGAAGGATTGGGCGTGGGGAGAAAAGGACGGGCCTTGGTTCCTTTATAAAGGAGGTGAATACCAAGCGTCCTCCGCGTGGCCGTTTGGATCTTGTCTAAAATTGAGGTATCATACTAACGGGCGCAGTTGGGTTACCCACACCCGTATTGATGAGAATCCTGTAATAAGGGGAACACGATCTCTGCTTCGACAAGACGTGCCAATAAAACCACCTCGCGATACGTGTAGTGGCAGGCTGGGAAAAACGGTTCGTAGTAAACCGGGCCGTAGCGTGATGTCACGCCATGAAGAGTTGTCAGCAGATTAGATTTGTGGAATATTATGCTCTCTACGGTGGTAAGTGGAAATTATTTTACAGAGCCGGACATGATCCTCGTATTCAAGATCTTCTATGAAGTATTCGGAGAAGGAACCCGCCTTGCAATGCCGAAGACAATCTGCACGCGGACTCATCGTCATTGAAGCCTGGTTCACGGGCTACTGAGGGAGTCCTGGATTAGGGGTTCCTCGGACAGCCGGACTATATACTTTGGCCAGACTGCTGGACTATGAAGATACAAGATTGAAGACTTCATCCCGTGTCTGGATGTGACTCTCCTTTGCGTGGCAAGCAAGCTTGGCGATTCGTATGTGTAGATCTCCTTCTCTGTAACTGACTCTGTGTAACCCTAGCCCCCTCCGGTGTCTATATAAACCGGAGGGTTTAGTCCGTAGGACAAGAACAACAATCATAATTATAGGCTAGCTTCTAGGGTTTAGCCTGTACGATCTCATGGTAGATCAACTCTTGTAATACTCATATCATCAAGATCAATCAAGTAGGAAGTAGGGTATTACCTCCATCAAGAGGGCCCGAACCTGGGTAAACATCGTGTCCCCCGCCTCCTGTTACCATTAGCCTTAGACACACAGTTCGAGACCCCCTACCCGAGATCCACCGGTTTTGACACTGACAGAGACATTCCTTTTACTTACCCAAATTTGGAGTTCTCCAGAAGCATTTGCGGATCTACCGCGCAGCATATCAGATGCTGCAGAGTTCTACCGAGCCGAAGAAGGGAGCTCGACAGAGAAGCTGTTCTGGTCTCAATACCTTGGACCAGAACATCCGATGCCCTTGAGCGACCAGTTGAAGCAGCTGGTCGAGCTTCACAAGGCGGCCGAACTGGCCACGAAGGACCTCATAGTCCGGTTATGGCCTGCCGAGCCCATGCCTAGTAGCTACTTCAGACTCATGAAGTGGCTTGTGAGTGCCTGCCCACGACTTGAAGTCATAAAGCGGTCGGTTTGCATTAAAGGTGCGCAGATGGCTTTTGCCCGTGCAAAGATGCATTGGGTGAAGATGGACGCCACGACGCTGATGACCAAGGGGCTGCCAAAGGGCAAGGAGCACCGTCGACCCGAACTATACTATGACAGCCTCCTAGAGGGATCCTGCCTTGTGGCAGAGCAATGTGCAAAGGATGTAATCTTTGAATGAATACATTCATTTTATCCTATCCTATAATATAAAACAAGTTCGTTATGCAATATATTGCTTGTTTATTGAAAATTTAACCTCCTGTGCGGCCGTTTATGAAATCTGAGAGTTGGCCAGTCATCGGCTTCTTCCCCCACGTAGCTAGTATAGGGGTGTTCGGGATAAATCTAAACACTCTTTATCCAAGTCTTTGGTCCTTTAAGGAGGTGTTTAGCGCAACGGACAAGGAAATCAGACTATACAGCTTTATCACGCTCACTAAGCCATAGGAGTTCTATAATTTTAAATTTTGGCATAGCGCCTGGTATTTGGAAGGCCGAACTTGGGCGCTATACACGCCTAAATTAGACAAGAACCGATTCCTCGCATAAAGCAAAAAAAATCTTTAAGGATTTGCAACCTCTCGAACAGTGACCAGCTCTCGCTGCATCATGATAGTCAGTTTTCGGCTTTCTCTACTGAGGTTCTCGTCCGGGAGAACCGGGACACAATCGCAGTAGTTCTCCCTGTGCCACCTTAGCCGATATAGAGAAATGTAAGGTAACAAAACATGGGAGCCGGGCAAACCCAACATTTGACCAAAGACATGATTCAGAGCTGATGCATATAATGCTATAAGTTTGGGGTGCCGAACTATACTATAAAGTGTTCGGACTTTCTTGTTGTGTTATGGGGTACACTAAAGCCCCTAGCGAATTAAAGCGTACTAGATTGTATGAATGCAGTAAATACAAAGACAAGGAAAAAAGTTAAGTAAAGAGCGAACGCTGCAAATTATTTTCCATTGTAATTTGATTAATATGTCAAAGCGTATGTGTACAAGTAGTGCGAGAAGCAAATAAGGCTATTTGACATGCCATTACCAAGAGCGAGCTGCGTGCGGGTATGTAAAACAGGAATAACGATCGTTAGCAGAGACCACCTGGGAATTCCCTTATACGTCAAAGCCCCTTTTCTTTCTTGGTGTATCCTTCTAAGATGGGCCCGATGATCAGGTTACCAAAAAATCCTCAAGAGGAGAAGAACCTGAAAGGCAGAGAAAAAAATGAAGGTATGCAGATCCAAGAGCGGTTGAGCCATGATGTGGACCATAGTCTAGCTGTGCCTCCGTCTATGCCCATGGTATTTTTAGTGCGTAGTTATGTACGCGCGGCACAAATTTCACCTCTTGATTGGGACTAAGGCGGAGGCCGAATTGCTAGGTGAGCTCTCGACGAGCCGGGTGGTCCTATTGCAGAGTAGTTAAGACTCGCTTGACGGTGTCCGGGGGCTTTATTGCCGAATTGAGGGTCTGCCTAAGAAGGCTGCTCTGTACTTCTGCTGCAAGGGCCGCGGTGTGCTCCTCAGTACGGAGGGAGCGCTCTGTATTCCTATTGAATGTTATAACACCGCGAGGTCCGGGCATCTTGAGCTTGAGGTAAGCATAGTGTGGCACCGCACTGAATCCAGCGAATGCGGTTCGTCCAAGCAGTGCGTGATAACCACTACGGAAGGGGACGATGTCGAAGATTATATCTTTGGTTCGGAAATTATCCGGGGATCCGAAGACCACTTCCAGTGTGATTGAACCTGTACAACAGGCCTCGACACCTGGTGTGACACCTTTAAAGGTGGTCTTAGTGGGCTTGATCCTTGAGGGGTCGATGCCCATTTTGCACACTGTATCCTGATAGAGCAAGTTCAGGCTGCTGCCACCGTCCATGAGGACTCGTGTGAGCTGGAATCCATCGATAATGGGGTCAAGGACCAATGCAGCTGATCCGGCATGACGGATACTAGTCGGATGGTCCCTGCAATCGAACGTGATTGGACAGGAGGACCATGGGTTGAACTTTGGGGCGACTAGCTCCATCGCGTAGACGTCCCTTAGTGTGTGCTTTCGCTCCCTTTTGGGGATGTGGGTGGCGTATATCATGTTCACCGTTTTGACTTGGGGAGGAAATTTCTTCTGTCCCCCCTGTGTTTGGTGGCTGGGGCTCCTCATCGTCATTGCTGTGCGGCCCCTTTTCCTTGTTTTTGGTGTTTAACTTGTCGGCCTGTTTAAAGACCCAACATTCTCTTTTGGTGTGATTGGCTGGTTTATCTAGGGTGCCGTGGATTTGGCATGGACGATCGAGTATGCGGTCCAAGATGGACGGGCCCGGATTGTTTCTCTTAAATGGCTTCTTTCGCTGACCGGACTTGGAGCCACTGAATCTGGCGTTGACAGCCGTGTTTTCGGCATTGTTGCCAATATTTTGACGCTTTTGTCTATTCCGTCAGGGCTTGCGGTTGCTATCTCTGGCTTCAGAAGTGCCAACTTTACTTGAGGTGCTATGGCTACGAGCTAGCCACCTGTCCTCGCCCGCACAAAAGTGAGTCATAAGCGTCGTAAGGGCTTCCATGGACCTCGGCTTCTCTTGTCCGAGGTGTCGGGCGAGCCATTCGTCCCGGATGTTATTCTTAAAGGCTGCTAGGGCTTCGGCGTCCGGACAGTCGACGATTTGGTTCTTTTTAGTTCAGAACTGAGTCCAGAATTTCCTGGCTGACTCTCTGGGCTGCTGTGTTATATGACTTAAGTCATCAGCATCCAGAGGTCGTACATAAGTACCCTGAAAGTTGTGAAGGAATGCATCCTCCAGGTTCTCCCAACGGCCAATGGAGTTTTCTGGCAGACTGTTCAACATGTGCCGAGCTGGTCCCTTGAGTTTTAGCGGGAGGTACTTGATGACATGGAGATCGTCACCGCGGGCCATATGAATGTGGAGAAGAAAGTCTTTGATCCATATAGCGGGATATGTTGTCCCATCATACGATTCGGTATTTACGGGTTTAAACCCTTCTTGGAATTCATGTACCGTTACTTCATCAGTGAAGCATAGGGGGTGTGCGGCGCCTCTATGTCGGGCTACATCACGACACAGTACGGATGAACCTGGTCTGCGGTATTCAGCCCGGGCAGGTTTGTTTTTATTATACCTGTCATGGTAGCCATCGTCGTTGTCGGTGTCAAAACCGGCGGATCTCGGGTAGGGGGTCCCGAACTGTGCGTCTAGGCGGATGGTAACAGGAGACAAGGGACACGATGTTTTTACCCAGGTTCGGGCCCTCTCGATGGAGGTGAAACCCTACTCCTGCTTGATTAATATTGATGATATGGGTAGTACAAGAGTAGATCTACCACGAGATCAGAGAGGCTAAACCCTAGAAGCTAGCCTATGGTATGATTGTTCTTCGCCCTACGGACTAAAACCCTCCGGTTTATATAGACACCAGAGAGGGCTAGGGTTACACAGAGTCGGTTACAATGGGAGGAGATCTACATATCCGTATCGCCAAGCTTGCCTTCCACGCCAAGGAAAGTCCCATCTGGACATGGGACGAAGTCTTCAATCTTGTATCTTCATAGTACAGGAGTCCGGCCAAAGGTTATAGTCCGGCTATCCGGACACCCCCTAATCCGGGACTCCCTTAGTAGCCCCCGAACTAGGCTTCAATGACGATGAGTCCGGCGCGCAGATTTGTCTTCGGCATTGCAAGGCGGATTCTTCTCCAAATTCCATATACCCATTGAATAGTGTATGGCTTCTAGTGAATGTTGCGCTCCTTGGCTTCTGCGCCCAATAATGGCCATCTTCCACATGTCAAACGAATGCGAAAAGCTAGGGTGTTTTTTCATTTACCCCCCTAGCTGCGCAAATGAGCCGCCTATAAAAGAGACAGGGATTTAGATCCGAATCACACCATCTTCCCTCCGCGAGCATTCATCGGAGCGCATTCGACAGAGATCCATTCCATCATGGCCAGTCGACACAGCTCCTCCTCTCGCCCCCCCCCCACCCTCAGCCTGGAGATTGGGAGAGATGCTCCTTCCTGCACAGCGAGCTAGTGGCGCTCCAAGCCAAGGGGTTTCTCCCCCCAGCCTACATGGTCCCGGTTCGAGCCGGGCTTGCCACCTATAATGGTGGAGAGCAAGCGGAGAGCATCCCCAATCCCTCCAAAGGAGAGCGGGTATGCCTTGTCCCTTATTTGATAAGAGGGCTTGGATTTCCAATTCATCTGTTTCTCCGAGGGCTCCTGGAGTTCTACGGCCTCCAGTTGCAAAACCTTACGCCTGCCTCCATATTGTATATTGCGGGCTTCGTAGCCCTTTGCGAGCTGTTTTTGGGCATCGAGGCTCATTTCGCGCTGTGGAAGAAGTTGTTCTGCCTTGTGCCCCGTTCTCAGGAGGGGTCGATATATCAAGTGGGCGCAGCCGAACTATGGCGCATCGCCGGGACCGGATACCTATTCGGAACCCCAAATAAGGCGTCCGAAGACTGGCCTTCAGAATGGTTTTATATAGAAGATGTCCCCCTGCCGGACCCTGTTCGGATCGGCCTCCCTGAGTTCGATAATGCTCCTTTGAAGAAGCGCCTAGGCTGGCGTCCACGGAGCCCTCAGAAGGAAAATGACAGGGATGTCCTTTACCTGATGAGCCGGATAAGGTTGTTAGCTCATTCCGGACTGACCACGATCGAGGTCATGGCCACATGCATTATGCGAGGGGTGCAGCCACTTCAGTATAGAGGCCACCCCATGTGGGATTTCAACGGGGAGGACGACGCCACCCAGTGCGGCCGTAAGGGGCCGGAATCGGTTGCCGCTCTAATAAAGATCTTGTTCGCTTTGTACAAGGGAGAAAAGGAGGAATTCCTCCGTGTCAACCCACGGGGCGGATTTTGTATGTACAATCCTCCAAGCTGGGTAAGCGTACACTTTCTCTCGCCCATCCGTTTCATATTCCCATAGTTAAGTATTCAGTCTAGCAATTTCAACGCAGGAGCTATGCCAGGCTGTAAAGGAGATAAACAACCCTCCTCCACAACCCGACGACCCAGAACGGTCCTTCGACCCGGACTCCCAAGAGGACCCGGACTTATCTGTGGAGCTGATCGATGGGGTGTTTCATCAATTGAGCAAGGACAACACCTTAGTGGCCATTACGGCCGATTATCCCGGACTACTTCCAGCCTCACAAGTAACCGAGACCGAAGTCCCAGTACTTTTAAGATGATCCATCCGTGCTTATTTTTTATCACCGTATACCAATGGCGTTTTTGCAGGGGAAGTCCTTGAGGCGGAGGGCCGATCCTGCGGTGGCTAGCCAACAAGGGGCATCAAGGCCCAGCAGGCCGAAAAGAAGTGCAGTCTGGATTGAGACGCCGGCGCAACGGTCTGGCGTGCCATTTTATTCCCAGGTTTTATTCCCTCTAGGCATACTAACGGTCGTGCTCTCTTCAGGAAAAAGAGCACTCGCCGGACTATATCCAGAGAGGTTGCCAATCGCGCCTCCACCAGCCAGGCTCCAAGGCCGGGTCCGGAAGCGGAGGCGAACACGAGGCGCACACCGGTCGCTTCTCCAACAGAGGATGCGGACGGGCTATCTGCCACCAATTCCGAGGTGGAGAGTGCCATGAACCACAGGCGTCGCCGGACAGCTCTTCGTGACACTTGTTTCTCCCAAGAGACATTGGATGCCTTCAATACGGGAGACGCGTACCTCCGTGACGCTCAAAATGGTCTAGCCAGAGCCACAGAGCAATATGTAAACGACATATGGGTGAGAAAATTTGATGGTTATATATGTCAGTAGCCCCCGAGACTTGAAACAGTTAGAATAACTGATTTAAGGATCATTTGTTATGCAGGCTCTTACAGAAAAGAATACCGAACTGTCCCAGGAGCTGGAAGAGTGCAAAGCCCAACTTGAGGCCGCACTAGCCGCGGCAGGGGAGGCCAAGGAGACCCCCTCTGGTAATATATGTTTCGAAAGATAAGTATGTTGTGAAGTGCGGCATGCGTGCAAATCTGACAATAACATTGCAGATGGCACCGGAGTGGATCCGGACAAGCAACAACTCTTGTGCCGGTTAATGGCCGGCGAGAGCGTGCTTATGAGGGTGAGGCAAGAGAAGAATTATCTCCAAGATGCCAACACCCAGCTGGGCGAGGAACTAAAGGATGTTCATGCTCAGCTGTCGGACTCCATGAAGGAGAATCGGCGGCTTCGACGTGGCATTTTTAGTAAGTGCTTGAACGAACTTCGAAAAAGAGTTCGGCAAGGAAGTCGATTGACAGAGTTATGTCTGTAGGTATGCTGACAGGTCGGCCTGTAGAGGAAATGCCCGGTTCTACGGGTGACCTTCTTCCCGAGCTCTCACAACTGCACGAACGAGTTCGGCAGGTAATGTAAGGCGTCGCCCAGGACTTGTGGCCATCCGTCCCCATGCCCGAAGGCCTTGGAGAGCTTGCAGAGAAGCTGAAGGGAGCGTGGCGGCGCTTCCGATTATGGAAGATATCGTCCTGCCATCAAGGCGCCAGGGAGGCCTGGGCCATGGTGAAGACGCGGTACACGAAGGCTGACCCAAACCACATGGCCGAGGTCGGACCTGTGGGGCCCGACGGGAAGGAGATGCCTGTGAGTTTAGTGTACATCCAGGTAGAGTTGGCCGCCAAATATTCCCAACAGGACTGTAAACTAGACAGCCTGTTGGATGGTATTGAAGTGGAATATCCCTAGTCAAATTGACTATGTAATTTAAGATGACATGTAAAATGCCTTCTAGCCGGATTGTAGATCGTTTGTCATGGCGGACCTTTTCGCTTCAACCTCGGGAGCCGATAGTCCGGAGTGTGTCCGAATACCCTCTCGGTTATGTAAGAACCGGGGCATGAGTGGAGACCAGGCGTAGGGGTCATTAGTGCTTGAACAGACAAGTGCCCAACTAGTTATGTTATATTACATGGTTAGTAAGAAACATCTTCCAGGGAGAATAGTTCCGTTAGGGGTTCCTTTCCCTGGGAGGCATGCCCTAAAGTGCATGTCCGGACTGCGAAAAAAGCAGAAAAGCATCTGGGGGTGGATAAATAAACGAGTGGGAAATCATCTTTAGTTCACCGACCGAATATTCCCTTAAGAACGCTAGCTTTCGGCTTCACCCAGTCTGAGGTACACATCCGGCTGACCCGGCAGTAACAATCGCAGAGGTGCTCCCTTTACCGTCTAGCCGAACAATCGGGAACGCAGGGGTAAGCACAGGAGCCACGCAACCTAGCTTGGCCAAAACTTAAATCATATCGATGCATATAGTGGTGAAAAAAGGTACATGCGGAAGTGTGACACATGTGTTGGGCATGAGGCCCGTATAAACAAGCTTCTGTTAAAGAAGCCCCTAGGTATAATGAGCACGGATAGTGCGTCAATTGTGTACGAACAAGGCGCGAACGAGCCCTCAAAGGCTGTAAGAGAAAAGGAGGGAGAAGGAGAGAAAAATAAGACAGCTCATGTGCAAAAAATAGACAGAGGAAGGAGACGAACATAGAGTCCGGCACTAGGCGTAGAATCTTCGGAGACAGCCTGCGTTCCATGGGTTCGGCTCGAGTCGATTATCCGATGCATCTCGCAGACGGTACGCTCCACCAGTCAGGACTTGGTCAATAATGAAGGGACCTTCCCATTTGGGCTTGAGTTTGTCCTTTTTCTTGTCCGGCAGGCGTAGAACTAACTCGCCAACATTGTAAGTTTTGGCACGTACTTCTCTGCTTTGATATCTTCGAGCCTGCTGTTGATAGAATGCGGAATGGGCTTTTGCCATGTCACGCTCCTCCTCCAAGGCATCCAAACTGTCCTGCCGATCGAGTTCGGCTTCTCTTTCTTCATACATGCGCACGCGAGGTGAGTCATGAATTATGTCGCAGGGCAGAACTGCCTCTGCGCCGTATACCATAAAGAATGGTGTGAATCCGGTGGTGCGATTTGGCGTGGTCTGCAGCCCCCAGAGTACGGAGTCGAGCTCCTCTACCCAGTGCGTGTTAGATTCCTTGAGGGACCACACTAATCTGGGTCTGATGCCGCTCATGATTAGACCATTTGCTCGCTCGTCTTGACCGTTAGTTTGTGGGTGATAGACTGAAGCGTAGTGGAGCTTGATGCCCATGTTTTTGTACCAGAGTTTGACCTCGTCGGCCATAAAGTTCGTGCCCTTCTCAGTGATGATGCTGTGGGGGACGCCATAACGGTGTACGACCCCTGATATGAAGTCTATCACCGGTCCGGATTCGGCCGTCTTAACAGGCTTGGCCTCTATCCATTTGGTGAATTTGTCCATCATGACCAGTAGGTATTTTTGCTTATGGGTTCCTTATTTAAGGGGTCCAACTATGTCAAGCCCCCAGACCGTGAAGGGCTAGGTGATGGGTACAGTTTGGAGGGCGGTGGGTGGCATATGGCTTTGGTTAGCAAAGAGTTGGCAACCAACGCATCGTTGGACTAAGTCTTGAGCATCTGCCCGGGCCGTCGGCCAATAAAATCCTATATGGAAGGCCTTGCTTAGAAGGGCCCGGGCTGCGGCGTGGTGCCCGCCGAGTCCGGCATGAATTTCAGCCAGAAGATTCCGCCCTTCCTCTTCGGAGATGCACCTTTGAAGGACTCCGGTGGTGCTTTTCTTATAAAGCTCTCCTTCATGGACCTTATAGGCTTTAGATCGCCGCATTATGCAGCATGCCTCGTTTTGGTCCTCGGGAAGTTCCTACCTAGTTAGGTAGGCTAGGAATGGTTCTGTCCACGGGGCAATGACTGCCATTATTACGTGGGCTGAGGATGTTACTTCGTTGGCAGAGCCTCCCGTTGTCTCAGAATGTTCGGTGTCGGGCGGTGCGGTTGGGTCCGGGCTGTTATTTCCGGATTCCCCTTCCCATAATACGTATGGCTTGAATAGACTCTCCAAGAAAATGTTGGGGGGGGGGACTGCATCGCGCTTTGCGCCGATGCGTGCCAAGACGTCTGCTACCTGATTGTTTTCCCGCGCTATATGGTGAAATTCGAGCCCCTCGAACCGAGATGACATTTTTAGGACGGCGTTGCAACAAGCTGCCATTTTCGGATCCTTGGCATCAAAATCTCCATTTATTTGGGATATCGTGAGGTTCGAATCCCCACGCACCTCTAGGCATTGGATGCCCATGGAGACTGCCATCCGGAGACCATGTAGAAGGGCCTTGTATTCGGCTGCATTGTTGGAGTCCGTATACATTATCTGGAGTACGTATTGAACTGTATCTCCTGTTGGGGACGTCAGAACGACGCCAGCCCCTAGACCAGCTAACATTTTGGAGCCGTCGAAGTGCATGATCCAGTTGGAATATGTGTCGTACTCTTTAGGGAGTTCGGCTTCAGTCCATTCGGCGACGAAGTCCGCCAAAACTTGCGACTTGATAACTTGCCGTGGCTTATAGGTTATGTCGAACGAGAGGAGCTCAATGGCCCATTTGGCAATCCGGCCCGTTGCGTCGCGGTTGTTTATAATATCGTTAAGAGGTACTTCAGAGGCTACTGTTATCGAACACTCTTGAAAGTTGTGTCGCAGCTTCCGGGATGCCATAAACACCGTGTACGCTATCTTTTGATAATGCGGGTAGCGTGACTTGCATGGAGTGAGGACAGTGGACACGTAGTAAACTGGTTTTTGAAGGGGGGATTTGTGTCCGTCCGTTTCTCATTCGACGACGAGCACTGCGCTTACAACTTGATAAGTTGCCGCAATGTATAATAGCATTGGTTCGCCGATGTTAGGCGCGGCCGGGACCAGGTTTGTTGCCAATATGGCCTTTATTTCTTCGAGTCCGGCCGTGGCGGCATCCGTCCACTTGAAGTGTTCGGTGCGCCGGAGGAGGCGATAAAGGGGTAATGCCTTTTCTCCCAAGCGGGAGATAAAGCGGCTTAGAGCCGCCACGCATCCGGTCAATTTTTGTATTTGTTTGAGGTCCTTTGGAATATCCAATTGTGACAGAGCTCGGATCTTGGCTGGGTTTGCTTCAATTCCTCTACCGGATACAATGAAGCCCAAGAGCTTTCCGGCTGGTACGCCGAAAACGCATTTTTCTGGGTTAAGCTTGATGTCATATGTTTGGAGGTTATCGAATGTGAGCCTCAAGTCGTCTACTAGAGTTTTGACATGTTTGGCTTTGATGACCACGTCATCTATATATGCTTCCACTATTTTGCCGATATGGTTTGCAGACATGTCTGAATCATGCGCTGATATGTTGCGCCGGCATTTTTGAGCTCGAAGGGCATTGTGTTGAAGCAGAATGGGCCGTATGGGGTGATGAATGTCGTTGCGACTTGGTCTGGCTCTGCCATCTTAATTTGATGGTAGCCGGAGTATGCCTCAAGGAAACATAATGAATCGTGTCCTGCGGTAGCATCGATAATTGATCGATGCGGGGGAGGGGGAAGGTTTCCTTTGGGCAAGCCTTGTTTAGGTCCTTGAAATCGACGCATAGGCACCATGATTTGTCCTTCTTTGGTACCATCACCAGGTTTGCTAGCCAGTCCGGATGTTTTATATCTCTGATGAATCCGGCCTCCAGTAGTTTGGCTAGCTCCTCTCCCATGGCTTGTCTCTTAGGTTCGGAGAAACGCCGAAGAGCCTGCTTGATAGGCTTGAATCCTTTTAGGATGTTTAGGCTGTGCTCGGCCAGCCTGCGTAGGATTCCTGGCATGTCTGAAGGGTGTGAGGCAAAAATGTCCCAATTTTCGCGTAGGAATTCTCCTAGTGCGGTGTCTACATCAGGGTTTAATTGCGCCACGATGGAGGCCGTTTTTGTAGGGTCCATTGGATGGACTTGGAATTTGACTATTTCGTCCGCCGGTTTAAAGGAGGTGGACTTGGATCTTTTATCGAGTATCACGTCGTCCCTGTTCACCGTGGAGCGCAGCGCAGTCAGTTCCTCGGCCGCTAGGGCTTCGGATAGTGCCTCAAGGGCCAGTGTGGCTGTCTTATTTTCGGTGCGGAGTGCTATGTCTGGGTCACTAGCAAGAGTGATGATTCCGTTGGGTCCGGGCATTCTGAGCTTCATGTACCCGTAATGGGGTATATCTTGAAAAATTGTGAATGCCTCTCGCCATAATAGAGCGTGGTATCCGCTGCTGAACGGGGCCACTTGAATTGTGACCTCCTCGGACCTGTAATTATCCGGCATGCTGAACACCATATCCAGTGTGATTTTTCCTGTACAGCACGCTTCCTGACTGGGGATTATTCCTCTAAAGGTTGTGTTGCTTCGCTCAATGCGGCTCCAGTCTATTTCCATTTTTCGAAGGGTTTCCTCATAAATGAGGTTCAATCCGCTGACGCCGTCCATGAGTACCTTGGTAAGGCGAAAGCTGTCCACTATTGGACTGAGGACCAATGCGGCTGGTGCTCGGGTTGTTCAGAATTTAGGTTCATCACTGGCATTAAAGGTAATAGCCGTGTCACTCCATGGGTTTATTGTTACTACTTGGTAGACTTCGGCAAGGCTGTGGAGCGTTCGTTTCTGCATATTATTTGATGTGAATGTCTCGAAGACTGTAAACACCGTATTGGTATCCCTGGGTTGGTGCTCTGTGAATTCTGGAGTTATAAGCTCCTCGCTACTTCTGGCCACCTACCGGAGTATCCAACATGCTCTAAGGCTATGAGTTGGTGTGGCGCCCTCTATACTATGAATTTTACAGGGTCCATTGAGCCATCCCTCCAGTGCGGTTCCATGCCCTATAGAGGATTTTTGCTTTTTGGTGTTTAACCCAGGTGCCTGGCGATAATGCACCCTTTTATTTCGGACTGGGGTTGTATTCAGGGCCGGATTGTCCCAAAATTTTATTTCGGTTTTCCAGGCGCTTTCCATCGCATAGTACTTTTGTACTATGGATGCCAAGTCGGCGAAGCGTGTAATTTCACGGCGGCTTATGGCGTTGAGGATTCCGTTGTCCGTGCAATTATTGCAGAAGAATGAAATTGCATCCTCCTCGCGGCAGTCCTCTGTGCTGTTCATAACTAGGAGGAATCTGGCCCAATAATGGTGTACTGCTTCTGCAGGCTCTTGCCGAATTTGGGATAGATCCGTTATATTTGGGTGGGCGGGTGGAATTAAATCCGGAACCTCGCCCAATCTAAGACTCAGGGGCCAAGGAGTTTCCGAACTCGGAAGCTTGGGTTCTTAGATGTTGTCCAATGAATCTAGCCCATTGCCTAACTTTAGGTTCAGGGCTTGAGTGACGTCCTCCCCTCCGCGGGTATCCGTCTTGGAGGGATCGGGAATCCGGACATAACTAGTCCTTAAGATAGATGAAGGCTTGCCGCATTGTTCCTCCACCTCTGCGACGTGGTGGGTGACCTGGGGAGAGTTAATCTCTCTCGGATCGGGTTTAGGCCTAATCTGATCATAGTTTGTAGCGAGTCCTAGGGCGGCGATGCGATCCAAGAGCTCGTTTAAGGAAGAGAGCTCCATCGGATCTAACTGCTCGGCAAGTTCCGAGTTGACGTGGAAATTGCTTTCGATGA
The DNA here is from genome assembly GCF_018294505.1 of Triticum aestivum. Lineage (NCBI taxonomy): Eukaryota > Viridiplantae > Streptophyta > Magnoliopsida > Poales > Poaceae > Triticum > Triticum aestivum. Next base: position 613,405,599 of record NC_057804.1, on the reverse strand, counting down.
CCCGAGAACTCATCGTCGATGCGGTGGCCGAACAGGCGGTCATAAGGAAACTGCCTAGCCGGAGAGTTTGGCCGATAGCCAAAGCTCCTTTAGCAACAACGTCGTATTTAAAGACGGGATGAGGCATCCTTCCTGATGGCGACGACACAGCGGAACTCTCAATGAAAGCATCAATGTCGGTGTCAAAACCGGCGGATCTCGGGTAGGGGGTCCCGAACTGTGCGTCTAAGCGGATGGTAACAGGAGACAAGGGACATGATGTTTTTACCCAGGTTCGGGCCCTCTCGATGGAGGTAAAACCCTACTCCTGCTTGATTAATATTGATGATATGGGTAGTACAAGAGTAGATCTACCACGAGATCAGAGAGGCTAAACCCTAGAAGCTAGCCTATGGTATGATTGTTCTTCGCCCTACGGACTAAAACCCTCCGGTTTATATAGACACCAGAGAGGGCTAGGGTTACACAGAGTCGGTTACAATGGGAGGTGATCTACATATCCGTATCGCCAAGCTTGCCTTCCACGCCAAGGAAAGTCCCATCCGAACATGGGACGAAGTCTTCAATCTTGTATCTTCATAGTCCAGGAGTCCGGCCAAAGGTTATAGTCCGGCTATGCGGACACCCCCTAATTCGGGACTCCCTCAGTCGTGTATCGGGGCGCACCCCTACGATCCATAGATCGATCTGGTCTGGCCTGCATTATTCTCCAAATCGTACCGCATGTCATGTGTGTATCCCCGAGCTGTTGTGTTTCTATTTGTTCGGCTTAGGTAATGCGGGTTGAGCTTCCGTTTTGTCTCTGCCGCACGGCGGTCAGTCAGCTGGTAGTGCTAGTTCCAAGGCCTCGTCATCGAATTGAGGTAACAACTTGCACTTAGGGTAACTTTTGTTTGGGCTTTCGAGTCCATATTCCTCGGCTGCCAGGACCTCAGTCCATTTATCAGTCAGCAGATCTTGATCAACTTGAAGCTACCGCTTCTTCTTCAGGCTCTTCGCAGTGGCTATAAGCCGGCGCTTGAAGCGCTCCTTCTCGACGGGATCCTCAGGCACGGTAAATTCGTCATAGCCGAGGCTCACCTCATCCTCGGAGGAAGGCATGTAATTATCGTTTTCCGAGTCTTCATTCATGGACTTTTCATGTGGGCTAGCTCGCCCGTCCTCCCGTCCAGCCTATTCGAAGCTTGGCTGGGTGGGGTCGTCTTCGTCTTCGGCATCGTCCGAAGTACTATTGTCTCCTGTGCCGGTATTGCTGTTTTTACCATGGCGTGGTTTAGAGCGGCGCCGCTGACGTCGGCGCTTCGGTTGCTTCTCAAGAGACTTATCCTCAACTGGATTCTTTTTGTCATCGCCATTGTCTTCTTTGGGTGTATCCACCATGTAAATGTCATATGACATGGTGGCTATCCAGCGCCCTGTGGGCAGTGGTTCCTGTTCTTCTCCGGCATCGTCGTCCATACCGTCGATGTCTTCGGAGTCGAAGTCAAGCATGTTGGTCAAGTCGTCGACAGTGGCTATCAAGTGGGTGGTGGGTGCGCAAACAAAGTTCTTCGTCGCCCGGTTCCCACTCAAGCCGGACATAGTTTGGCCAAGAATCACCTGACAAGGAGATGGATTTCAGAGAGTTCAACACATCACCCAAGGGCGAGTGTCGGAAGATGTCCGCGGAGGTAAACTCCAAGGTCCGCGCCCAATTAGATTCGACGGGCGCGGACACACGCGGTTCAGAATCTATATCCGAAGATGAGTCCGAGGGTCCGATGACACATGCCTCGTTAGAGGTCAGATATGTGTTTCGCTCAAGCGCCGTTGAGTATGTGGCTTCCATGGCAGGGTCCAGCCCCCCGTCCTCGGACGGTGCGATCTGTTCTGGATCTAGGGCCAGGAGAATTACAGGCGCTGTCTCTGGAGCATAGTTCGATGACAGATTTAATTCATGTTCATCGTGGCTACAGGGTGTGGCTGTCATGGGTTCGACTCTGTCGAAGATCAAGTCTCCGCGGATGTCGGCGGTGTAGTTCAAGCTTCCAAACCTGACCTGATGGCCAGGGGCATAGCTGTCAATCTGCTCCAGATGGCCAAGTGAGTTGGCCCGCAGTGCAAAGCCGCCGAATAAAAAGATCTGTCTGGGGAGAAAAATCTCACCCTGGACCGTGTCGTTACTGATGATTGAAGGAGCCATCAAGCCTTATCACGACGACACATTGGAACTCTCAATGAAAGCACCAATGTCGGTGTCAAAACCGGCGGATCTCGGGTAGGGGGTCCAGAACTATGCGTCTAAGGCTAATGGTAATAGGCGGCTGGGGGACACGATGTTTACCCAGGTTCGGGCCCTCTGGATGGAGGTAATACCCTACTTCCTGCTTGACTGATCTTGATGATATGAGTATTACAAGAGTTGATCTACCACGATATCGTAGAGGCTAAACCCTAGAAGCTAGCCTATGATTATGATTGTTGTTGTCCTACGGACTAAACCCTCCGGTTTATATAGACACCGGAGGGGGCTAGGGTTACACAGAGTCGGTCACAGAGAAGGAGATCTACACATCCGAATCGCCAAGCTTGCCTTTCACGCAAAGGAGAGTCCCACTCGGACACGGGACGAAGTCTTCTATCTTGTATCTTCATAACCCGACAGTCCGGCTAAAGTATATAGTACGGCTATCCGAGGACCCCTTAATCCAGGACTCCCTCACCCCCATATCCAGGACGCCGACAGTAGCCTCCGGGCCCAAGGCGCACTCAGACTTGGCTTCCAGGCAAAGCTAAAGGGCAAGTGCGGAGCGCCGCGGTCCCTAACTGCCCGCAGCCTTGATGACGCATGGCGATTGATGGGACGTGGGTGACTCTGCTTCCCCATGCTGCCTCGGCAATTGCTCGACTTGACTGGTCGATGCGGCATGCAGAAGGTCATGATGGCGCGGGGTCATGGAGGCTGGCGGTTGGCCTCCCGTGGCTATAAATGCGAGGGAGGGGCAGAGCCCCCCGTCCATCTTTCCTTTGTCTTGCTCCCGCCTACTTCTCTCCTTTCCGTCTTGCTCCCATGGCATCGCCGAAGAGGTTTTCAGCGGCCGAGAAGGGAAGGCCTCCAAGGAGGGGCTAGCCTCTCCCCCTCCCAAGAGGGGCCGTGGCCGCCCCGCAAGCACCCTGCGATCCCTCCGGCAGCGTCCAGGGGGCACGTGCGTGCGCCCCTAGAAGTAGCATTGCTCTAGGCGCCTGCCATGGCACCTCTTCCCGTGGTGAGGGCCATCGGCTCCAGAGCAGCCCCCATGACGAAGGGAGGAGCGCCATGATCGTGCGCCTGCCTCGGCCACGCTTTTCTTCGTTGGACGTGCTCCCTGAGTTTGTGGTGTGGTCGGAGAGCCCAGCTGGCACCTCGCTCCGGCACCCACGCTTCTTCTCCGGCGAGCTTTCTTCTTCAGGGCTTGCTGGCCTCTGGCTACAGGCTAATGGGTGCTGCAGTAGAGCTTCGTGGGTTGGTACCAAGGTCTCCACCCCTGGCAGCATGGTGTTGACCCGCGGCTGGCAGACCTTCGCCCACGCGTGTGGCCTGGGAGGAAGGTGCACCCGCCACTTCAAGTACGGCGGCCTGGCGACCCTCTATCTGAGGGTGTTCAGGGGGGACGGCCGCCGCATGGGGTGCTGCCCGGAGGACAGCCATGACGACGATGGTGGCGACGACAAGCTTGGCCTTGGCGACACGCGCTCCTCCTCCCACAACGGCGGCTCTTCCTCGGACGAGAGCTCAAGTAGCGGTGGCTACGACCGGCCTCCATGTCGTCATGCTCATGTCGAGGACGCTGGTGGCTCGTCCCGCCGCAGCGCTCCAGTGAAGCCGGAGAGGAGCCTGGCATGAAGCTGGGGGCCGGAGAACTTGGACTCAAGGCCGGTGGCCCCAGATCACCTATGGAATAACTGGTGGAGCGCTAGGACCCCTTGAGGTGCTACTTGAGGATGCGGCGCGGGTGCCAAGTTCGTACGCCTTCGGTCCTTCTTTGTTTAGCTTTTCCTTTTGTCCCGTAATTTGAAAAAAGAAGATGGTGTACCCCGCTGGAGCGTGTAATGAACCGTGGCAGTTATGCCCTTATGCTTATGCTTGCGGTCTTAATGTTGTGTTGTAATGTTTGTGCTCTGAGTAGGCAGGGGTAAGATGACTTAGCTTGGTATGTACGTAGTAGTTGGCCGCCTCGTGAGGCTTGGCCTCAGGTACTCGACAGAGCCCCCTGCCATAGGGTCGTGAGGCCTCGAGGATTGCGCGAGGACTGCTGCGGAGCTGTTGCATGGCTGCTCCTGAAGAAAAGGAAAAAACTGTAGAGCGGCTCAAATCCTCTTTACGTGAGTATCCTGTCGTAGACTTGCCCGGACCTGACGCACCGCATCGCGCTGCCCGGGGGGCATGGACATGTGGGGTGCTGGCGCCCGTGGGTCTGATCGAGGGCTTCTCGCGAGGATGAAGCCAAAACACCAGGCTTCGATGTGGTGCATGCGCGCAAGGGCAAACCTCGGGCGCACACACCTACCTAGCCCCACAGGCGAGGAGCGCGAGGAGAAGTGGCGGGCAACTTCCGGCTCTCTCACGTCCTTAGACCAAAAACAATTTAAGAGAAGGAGACAACTTCGAGGAACCAACGTTTGAGAATACCAAATCCATTGAAAGATTTACTAGAAAACTGCAAGCAACTCCAGAAAGCAAAAGAACAGCCGTGTCCGACACCTAATCTAGTCTTCTCACCAGCGCGGAGCTAAGTGCTGCCAATAGGACGTGGGAGGGAGCCCCCATGAGGCCCCAGGGAGGCTCTCAGGAGACTCCGGGGCGTGTACAACCCCACTCATTATTACGTGAGAGTGTCATGAGTGGAGACCTTCACAGGCCGGAGCCTTGCTTCGTGTCGCCCGACGAGGACCCGCCGTGCGCCGCCCCCGACCACCATTGGGGAGACCGGAAACCAGGACAAGACCAAGGGGCAAGGGGGACGCTGGGAGCATCATCAGCGACCGTAGGGCCCCCGCCGAGGAGAAGGGCCCACCGGCGCCTTCCCCTGCAGGGAACCTACCTCCAAGCAGGGCCCTGTTCCACGTGGCGCGAGGAGGGTGAGAGTGCAACTATCCCTGGGTGGTTTTGGTAACGATCTACAACATATAGCTCATTGACTAATGCCATTACAAGATGAATATTTCAGGAAAGTTCAATGATTGGCATGGCATGGATAAGGAATGTGGACCCCTCAAAATGCTAATGACAAAATATTGGCTCAAGCTTCAAAGTCCAAGACTCTACATTTTCCATTTTAGTGATCCAAGATCACATTGAGTCTACAGGAAAGCCAATACTATTAAAAGGGGATGAGGTGTTGCTTAATGGCTTGCTTGCTCAAAATGCTTAGTGATATGCTCCAAAGCCCTCAACCACTTTCTCATATCCACATATGTCCCAAACCTAAAGTTAAACTCGGACCCACTAATTTGATCTATCCGGCGCTACCGAGTTCATTTGACATAGCCACGGCCAGTAACCCTAGTATTTTCAGTTTAACCGATAGGGATCTCGGTCTCACCGAGATGGGATTGCAAACTCTCTTTTTCCCTTCGTAACATTTCGGTCCAACCGAAATGTGCGATCGGTCCCACCGAGTCTGCAATGCAAACTCTCTGTTTCCTTTTTGTAACGATTCGGTCCCACTCAGACGAGCGAATCGGTCCCATCGAGTTTTCCTGGCCAATTCTCTGGTTTGCTCATTACCAAAGTCAGTCCAACCGAGTTTGTGTAATCGGTCCAACCGAGATTACGTTATGCCCTAACCCTAACGATATCGGTCCTACCGAGATGCATGTCGGTCCCACCGAAATTGTCTAACAGTCACATATGAATTGAATCGGTCCGACCGAGATTTTTGATCTGGTCCAACCGAGTTTGGTGTAATGTGTGTAACGGTTAGATATTGTGTGGAGGCTATATATACCCCTCCACCCTCTCCTCATTCGTGAGGGAAGCCATCAGATTATGCCTACACTTCCATTATCCATTTTTTGAGAGAGAGCCACCTACTCATGTGTTGAGACCAAGACATTCCATTCCTACCATATGAATCTTGATCTCTAGCCTTCCCCAAGTTGCTTTCCACTCAAATCAGCTTTCCACTAAATCCAATCCCATGAGAGTGAGTTGAGTGTTGGCGAGACTATCATTTGAAGCACAAGAGCAAGGAGTTCATCAACAACACACCATCTATTACCTTTTGGAGAGTGGTGTCTCCTAGATTAGTTAGGTGTCACTTGGGAGCCTCCGACAAGATTGTGGAGTTGAATCAAGGAGTTTGTAAGGGCAAGGAGATTGCCTACTTCGTGAAGATCTATCCTAGTGAGGCAAGTCCTTCGTGGGCGATGGCCATGGTGGTATAGACAAGGTTGCTTCTTCGTGGACCCTTCGTGGGTGGATCCCTCCATGGACTCGCGTAGCCGTTACCCTTCATGGGTTGAAGTCTCCATCACCGTAGATATACGATAGCACCACCTATCGGAACCACGACAAAAACATCCGTGTCTCCTATTGCGTTTGCACTCTCAAAACTCTTACCTTTACATTCTTGCAAGTTGCATGCTTTACTTTTCGCTGCTTACATACTCATTGCATGCTTGCTTGAATTGTGTTAAATTACTTGACTTGTGCTAAGTTGTTAAAATCTGCCAAGAACTAAAATTGGGAAAAGGTTAAGTTTTTGTTTGGTCAAGTAGTCTAATCACTCCCCCCTCTAGACATACTTTCGATCCTACAATTGGTATCAGAGCTTTGATCTCCATTTGCTTTGATTTCCATAGCTTTTGGTGATCATAGCCTTGGTTTCACAATCTAGGAGAGTATGGCATCTAGCGAGGGAAATTACCACCGTAGAGGTCCTTACTTTGATGGTACTAATTTTGCTAGTTGGAAGCATAAGATGAAAATGCATATTCTTGGACAAAACCCCGCCGTTTGGGCTATTGTGTGTATTGGCTTGCAAGGTGAGTTCTTTGATGGGAGAGAACCAAACCGTGAAGATACCGCGGAAGAGTTGAAGATGGTGCAATACAACTCTCAAGTTTATGATATCCTCTTCAATGGATTATGTCCTGAAGAATTCAACAAAATCAACCATCTTGAGAATGCAAAGATAAAATGGGATACTTTGATTGATATGCATGAAGGTACCGACTCCATCAAGGAATCCAAATTGGATGTGCTTCAAAGTCAACTTGACAAGTTCAAAATGAAGGATGGTGAAGGTGTCGCTGAAATGTACTCTAGGCTTGCTCTCATCACAAATGAGATTGCCGGCTTAGGGAGTGAAGAGATGACCGACAAATTCATCATCAAGAAGATACTAAGAGCCTTGGATGGAAAATATAATACCATGTGCACATTGATCCAAATGATGCCCAACTACAAAGATCTCAAGCCAACGGAAGTCATTGGCAGAATTGTTGCTCATGAGATGTCACTCAAGGATAAGGAAGAGCTTCACAACAAGTGAAGTGGTGCATACAAAGCCTCATGTGATGCTCCTACATCATCAAGTGAGAAACAAACCTTCAATGAGGAATTGATCTTAATGGTGAAAAACTTCAACAAGTTCTACAAGAGTAGAAGCAAGGAAAGAAGATCCAAGTCAAGGTCCTACAATGACAAAAGATCTTTGAGTCGTGAATGTAATTGTTACAATTGTGGAAGACTCGGACACTATTCCAATGAGTGTACGGCTCCTTACAAAAGGATAGAAGATTCACCCAAAAGGAGAAGTAGAAGAGATGAATCACCACCAAGAGAGAGGAGTAGTAGAGATGATCACTATGAACGAAGAACCTCCTAGAGAAGCAAGGATTCGAAAAGGAAGGACAAATCATCAAAGAGCTACACAAAGAGAATACATCAAGCTCATGTTGGTGAATGGGTATCCGGCTCCGCCTTCGATCATCACTCTGAGAGAAGCTATAACTCCGACTCTGAACATACTCAAGATGAAGGTGTTGTCGGTCTAGCACTTGTGTCAACCAACTCCTTCGGCATATTTGACTCACCAAATGAAGGAATTGGAAGATGCCTCATGGCTAAAGGCCCAAAGGTATCACACCCCAAGTATGTTGATTTCAATAGTGATGAAGATGATTTGTTGGTAGATGATGATTTACTTGTTGACAACTCTAGTGATGAATACTATGATGAAACGTCAATTAATTATGCTAATCAAGAAAAAACAAATGACAATGATAAGGAGACGATTGAGCGCCTAATTAAAGAACTAAACACTCTTAAGTTAGCTCATGAAACTACCTTGGAAGATCATCGAGAACTTTTAAAGACTCATGAGAAGTTACACTTTGAAAAGCTCAATCTTGAGCAAGAGCATGTGTTTTTAAAGGCTATCAATGATGATCTTCGCAAGAAAAGTTCTTCTTACATTGCCAAGCATTTACTCTTATCTACTTACATGCCTAAGTAAAATCTAGCAACAAAAGTAAGAAAGGTTCTTCTTCTAGTAGTAACAATAATCATGCTAAATCCAATGTTGTTGCTTCTAGTAATTCTCTTGATTCCACTAATGATTCTCTCATCCAAGTTACACTTGAGCAAGAAAATAGTCTATTGAAGGGAATTATAGAGAAGGGTGTCAACAGAAGTCTTGCCGGGAGTAAGCAATTCGAAGAAATTGTACGCAAGCAAGGAAGGCACCGGAAGAATCAAGGTGTTGGTTTTGAACGCAAGTTCAATGCCAATGGAGTTGAGTGGGAAGAAGATCAACACCCCAAGACGAAGTTTGTTCCCCAACAAGAAAAGTATGATCCTACTTCTTTCCAAGGGACACAAGCTCAAAATGATCTTCCACCACAAGACCACAAGCAAAAAGGCAAGGACAAGCTTCAAGAGGAGATTAATGCATCTAAAGAAGTTCCTGAGGCCTTGGTCAAGTGGGTTCCCAAGACTTCATCAAGTTCAATGGACTTCAAGGATTACCATAAAGATGATGTGGATCCCGAAGAAGAAGAACTAGAGAGTTCTTGAGGGTGACTCCGCCAACATTCTTCACTCATATCAATCTGGCAAGGACAAGTGCAATCTACTTCCACATCTTTCACTAGTTCAAGGAGTCACAAACCCTCTTGCAAGTAAGACAAGGGACAAGGTATTGAAAGTGCAACTCAGTCCAATGGACTTCTCCAAATGATCTTCAACAACATTGAGCATCCACATCTTCAACACCTACATGAAGTCATCATCGACAAAACCCAAGGTTAGTTCATCCCTCTTAAGGGGGGATCTCACATCTAGGGGGAGCTTTACTCTAAAGAATTGGGCTAAAGCAACTCAAATGATGTGAACACAACAGTGCTTTATGTAAAAGTGGTAACCCCACTTGTGCTTAAACGATGAGTATGACCTATGATCAAATGTTCTCATTTGACTCCTAAGTCAACATACTCATATATAGATGACCTAGTCATCGCCAATTGTTTGATAGATGCTAGTATTGGGTGTGTATGCTTTGTCACATATTTCATTTGCCATTTTATTGTGTGAGCATGTCGTTTGCATATTTTACTCATTCGAGGACATCCACTTGTTGCTTTGTTTGTTTGGCTTTTTCTCTTTTGCCAAGTGGATGGACAAGAATGCCTAAGAACCTTCTCTAGCTATCTATGCTTTTCTCATCTCAAACTCTATTCATGCTATATCATAAAGTTTGATCAAGTCAGATTCAAAGCACTCTATGTGAGAAGCACTCGGAGTCCCCGATTTGTCATAGACTTAAACTTCCAAAACCTCTTTGTGCTTTTCGGTCTGACCAAGAAATCCATTTCGGTCACACCGAGTTCACTAAGTTGATCTAGGTTTTCATCTCGGTGCAACCGATTTGAACACTTCGGTCACACCAAGTTGCAGCAACCGCTTGCGATTCTGCAATCTCGGTACCACCGAGCTGTTCCACTCGGTCACACCGACAGGTTCGGGATATAAATACCCACTAGTGAAATTTTGGAAATTACTACAAATCCCCTCAGCCCGTGCGTGTCCTGCTCCGCCCCCTCGGCTCTCCGGATCGTCTTCTCGCTGCCAATGACCTCCTACCGTTGGAATCTGCCGCCGTCGATGGAATCTGCTCCGCCGTCGCCGCCATAGCGAACACTCGCCGTCCTAGGGTACGTGTTCGACCCCTTGTGCTGTCTTTTTCCACTCCGATTACTAGCACAAGGACAATGCCATGATTCGTGCCATGAATGAGATTAATCTATCCGGCTAAATCTTCCTTAGTGTTGGGGATATAACTATTGGTATGACCCGCCCAGGAGGGGCCGAGTTATACCTACAAGTACTTTTGAAGCCCAAGACCAAGGTTGAAGATGGCGGGTCAGTTAAAGGCCCAAAGCCCGGAGGTGACTTAAGGCCCGTAGTGATAAACCGCCATATGTATGCGTGACTTGTATTGTAAGGCAAGAATAGTTAAGAGACCGAGCCGGACACTGTTTATGAGTTGGCCGACACTCTGTAGAGCCGCTGGGCGTCGACCTATGTATATAAAGGGACGACCCGGCGGCGGTTCAGGGCAAGGAAGATCAAATCGAGAACTAGGTCAAGCGGATTCGCTCCCTGGTTATCGATTCATAAGCAATCCCACCCAAAACTGGATCGTAGGCTTTTACCTTCATCGCAAGGGGCCGAACCAGTAGAAACCTTGTGTCCTTTGTCCCGTTTAACCCCTTTAAGCTTCCTAGTTGTGATGGCTCCACGACTAAGTCCTTACGCTAGGACATCTGACGTGACAATTCCATGACAATTGGCAACCACCGTGGGGCCAGCGCACGGTGGATTTGAGTTCTTGATGGGCAGCTTTGAAGGGCTCAAGGGATACGCTGTGGGCTGGATGACCAAGAGTCGTCACGTCAAGCTGTACATCGACGACGCAGGTTGGGCCCCCGACGCCGGCTCAATTGAATACGGGTACCGGGTCCCCTTCGGCGGAATCGATGTCTTCATCGGCAAGATCGGTGACCCGGGCCCTGAGCTGGACATCTGCACCGACATCATCGAGACGGCTCAGCATGCGAGACCCGCCCGGGCTCAACCCGCCGTGAGGCGTGCCTTCATGGGATGCATCCATGGAGAAGAATTTTTTGAAGGATCTGACTCCGGTGGTGAGACGGTCATCTACTCCGATGGTGAGTCATCCACAGGTGAGACGGATTCGTTGTATCAACTGCAAGACGGCGGGCTTGGGGGCTGTTCCGATGGCGGTAGTATTCCGGCCCCTTTGAACCGCCAAGCAGAGTTGGAATCTTCATGGCAGGTACTCAACCTGAGCTAACTTCATCAACTGCGGCGGCCATGACCTCCGGGACAGCAGCAGCTAGGGCAGGAGGCCCTGTGCGCTTGCCGGCTCACGTGTTGATGGATTTCACTGATAAGTTGATGACCCTTTTAACCGTCATGGTCAACCCGGCGGATCAAGCTCAACACGATGCAGAAGTGGCACAGTTGAAGCTTGATATAGCACAGGCTAAAGAAAACTTGGCAGCAGAAGACGTTAGGATGACGGCCGAGCGGGCGGCTCTAGATGTCCGAGCACAGCAGATTCAATCACATGCTTTTCAGCTCACGATGGAACAGAACGCATCCAATGAGGTTATGAGGAGAAGGTACCAGAAGGCTCAATCTCGTTTACCTCGGGCTTATGACCCTAGGAACCTTTTCCAGACACCTGGAGCGGGACCCAGTAACCCGCCAGGAGTAAATCAGGTCACAGCGCCCGAGATCAACACGCCAATTCAACCACAGGCTATAGGACCCCCACGTCTGAATACTGCTCTGCCCCCTTATGTGCCGACACCACCGGGTCATTACTCCAACCCGTTGGAGAACATGATCATGGTGGAAGCATGACTGGCGGCTCTCCCAACTGATGGCGATTCACTGGCAGCGGTTGAAACATGAAGAGTCAGAGATCTTCTTCAGACGGCCTTGGCACAGCAGGAGGCATACTCTTACAGTAGAGACACGATTCATTCTACCCCACGTTCGAGCCGGAGCAAGAGTTACAACAGGCATTTGGATTTGCCAGCCGTGTCAAGCAATGCCCAGCGTCGTAACCAGCCATGCGGGTACGGCCCGGCTCGGGGTGGGGCTCCTAATGTGCATAATCAGGACAGAGTGCATCAGCAAATTGAGCAGGTGGTTCAATAGGCAGCGGAAATACACTACTGGAATCTGGCACTTTGCCATCTGCCATAGCAGATGGCAAAGGCATGGTCGGCGGATGGCAAAGGCTTTGCCATCTGCCAGCAGATGGCAAACAGTTTGTCTGAAACCCTGCCGGTAAAGGCTTCTTTGCCATCTGCGGGCTGATGGCAAAGAGCTTGTGCCTTTGCCATCAGCTGGCAGATGGCAAAGCCTCTTAACGGAGTTAGCCCCGTTAGAAGGCTAACGGCATACTTTGCCATCTGCCAGCAGATGGCAAAGGTTGCAGGCTCTTTGCCGTCTGCCAGCAGATGGCAAAGAGCCCAAATAGGCCAGCCCAAATTTTACATGTAGATGACACGTGGCCTCTTTGCCATCTGCCAGCAGATGGCAAAGCTCTTTGCCATCTGCCAGCAGATGGCAAAGTGACTATATTGCCCCATTTAATTTTGATTTTTCTTATATCAGTTCCTTTTCACAGAAAATCAAACACAATTATATTTATATGACCAATATAGCATATTCAACACATATTACCAATAGTCATGAACACATATATATCCAACACATGTTATCAATAGTAGCAAGTTTCATCCGTACAAATACATAGTTTCATCAATATTACACAATTTCATCCATAGGTAGCAAGTTTCACAACGTCAAAACAAAAACTAAATACAAGTACTCCATCAACCCAAGCTTCCGTCATCTTAAGCAAATCTGTAAAATGGGAAAGAAGAAAGTTAGAAGAAAAAGACTAGAAGAAGACTAGAAGAAGATTATTATGATGCGGAAATAGGCATGGATTGTCAAAACTTGCATTATCCTACTATCACTAGTACAACAAAGCTGCAGGTTGGCATAGTTCATGAACCATGTACATCATGACAAATACAATATCATCCAATGCTCGACTCTGAATAAAATTGAACAATTACACCTCACAAAGGTAGAGCATAGAACCAACAAGCAAGTAGGAGGGGTATAAGAGTATGCATGTATGGGAAAACTCAAGAGTAAAATTGGAAGTAAATTGAGCCATCTAAACAGTAAAAAAAATAGCACAAGCAAGAACAGAAGTTCAACAAACAGCCGGAACCACTACGAACTGACAAGCAGTAAATCCTTCATGGCTAAAATATAATAACATAGCAAAAGGATCGAGACGGCTCACGCATGACTCGCCATGAGCTACCTGGGGAAAACAATATGAGCCACAGTTAGCTAATTTTAGGATAACACTAGTAAGATGCCCGTGCCTTGCACGGAACAACAAGATGCATGTTGAGATTGACTTGTGCGCGAGTAGGTCTCATGTCTAACAGTACTTATATCTTTATCTTACATCAGATGTCCAATCCTGCTCCCCAACAAAATTACATTTTTTTGGTTATGTGCAAAATTTCATGAAGAAAAAATATTTGTGATGCTTTGCACAATATTAAACAAAATCGATGCTCCAAGAAGCTTAAAAAATGATCAATTTTCGTTTATCCCGACCACCATTTATGTTATTCCTTCACAAAATGGTATGCACATCTATAACACTCCAGCAAATTTGTAGCCAAAATAAATAAGCTTTTTGAATTTTATTATTATTATTCTAATTATACTATTCAACTATGTGTATGTGATCTTAGGAAGTCCGTGTCACATCTTTCTTCTTCTACTTCTAATTAGAAATGCACACGTCCGACTCAAAAATAAATAAGAAATGCACGCCAAAATTGATTGTACAGCTAACATACTTTTCTTGGCACACATGACATTTTCGTGTATCAATACAAATTCAGACTCAAGCTGTAGTATGAATATAATCTGTAGCTTGAACATAATGTTTGTTTGGCTCCATGGGGCTCCTGACTGTTCACCTCTTCACAGACTAATTCATAAGGTGGAAGGAACACCACAACTACTTCTGCACATACAGTTACGTAGTTGATGCAAGTGCTTCTTCAAGCTCACAGCAGATGCACATACAATCTGGGCATTCACAACAGGGCTTCTTCAAGCTCACAGCAGATGCAAGTGCAAAGAAATAACAGGCTAGAATGACTTCTCACTGGGAAAAAGTGAATGCCCAGATTGTTTTTCAATGCCACGTAGTTGATGTGTAACACCAGATAGAAGTGTGTGCTTTTATTTGATGTGAAACATCAAATTCCTTGACAATTAAGTGTCGTTTGTGGAGTTTTGCATGTCAAAGACCTGTAGCTTTTATCAGGTTGAACCTGAGTATTCCATGGAACTTATTGTGTGAATTTAAGATCTTCAATGCTATGGAAATTTGCTGTCTATTTTTGAATTTGATGCCAATAATATGTACACTTCTGATAAAATATCTTGCAACACACCATTCCATACAGAATAGTACAGTCATAAAATATTTGTTGTCAAAAGTTTCCTTCTTTAACATAGCATTGCATACAGAACAATATAATGATCAACAATTTGCTGTAGTACACTGCTGAAAAATTAAAAAGCTCACGCTAAATTGGGAGGCGAAGAGGCCGAGTCTGGGTCGAACCTGCTCGAAGGCGTCATTTAGACCGCACCCAGCAGGCCCAGTCCGACGTGGCCGGTCGATGGGCCCAGCCCAAGTGCCACATATGCAAAACCGCAAAACCACCGTCCCAAACTACTTAAGTGGGTGCCAGGGGGTGATATGTCTGGTTTAGAATAGTTCAGGGGATTAAGAACTCGGTTTTAAACATGGGGGGGTTATGTGATCCAAACAGGATACTTCTGGGGGTTATCTATACTTTTTTCTACAGTTACAAGATTATAAGGCGTATATTATCTCTCTGCTATTATCAATGTCGAGATCGTGTTTGAGCAAAAAAACATACAGTATCTAAATGGTTACTCCTCAAGACCATTCACCACTCATGACAACGAAAGGTGAATGGAAGATTCAGAAATCAAGTAAGGCTTTTATGGCCGAGCAAACAGAATTAAGTTATGCAGCAGATGGCAGAGTATGCAGCAGACCGTTTAAAGCACAAAATAGGATGGATCGTAGCTTGTGTCATATTCTTTCTTCAGCATAACTTCAGGACCAATATATGCCGGAGTTCCAACAATTGAATGGTTCAGAATGATGAACCAATGACAGTAGAATAGAAAACAACATGAGTTCAAATCATTTAGAAAATTAGTATCCATCCCAACATCTGTTTGTTACAAGACAGCAAGCATGGAAGACATGAATCTATGTGTTGTGTTGTGTGCAATATACGGAAAGTTAGAGGAAGCCCAAACATCGAGGAAAAAGTTTAGAATCCAAGATTCATGTCTCGTGCATACATTAATTAGAAAATTAGACCATGAAAATGTTTCCCCACAGCCGTACACCTACAACACTTGAAAATATTCTAATCAAGCATGTACGACCATTTCACACCAGATATATGTTTTAATGCCCTTACCAATAGTCTGTGTATTAACGTGAAGTCGTGAACCCCTTCTATCATCGCCACAAAGATTTTGTTTCTTTGATCTTGAGGAGGAAAATTAATTGAATCCCCCTTCTCCCTTTTCTACAACTGAAAATTAATTGAATCCCCCTTTGCAGATCCACAAACAATTCGTTCCTAAATATTTCACAAATCACATGTTTAGGGGACCACGATTTCAATCATGAACGGATCTGATACACAACTGTACTCCAAAAATTGACAATTGTTTTGATCTGGTAGGAGAAACACATGACTTACAGGGGGGTGAGCGTGGTTGGGATGGTCATAGTGGCTCGAGGTAGTTGACACCAGCGCGGCCGGGAACAATCAGATCGCCCGGGTAAAACTCCTCCGCATCTGCAGTGCCCATGATGACTCGTGGCGTTCGAGGCACGGAAGAAAGGGACTCATGTTGGAGGTTGAGAACCAGAGCCTGCATAAAATGGAATCAACCCATTAGCCACACACATAAAACAAAGTACTTCCTATATACTCCACTATCCTCTCCGTCTCCGATGACCTGCGTAGCCAGGTCTAGAAGGAGAGGTCGTTGGTAAAGCACGAAGCCAAATGTAATAACGCTATAGGGAGCAGTAGTAGTTCGCAAATTCAGCAGCAGCAAACACACCGATGCAGCCCAAGCTCGTCCTGTTCCAGATCTAGCACTCTCAACACTGCCTTCTCTTCCCAACACACCCCTTCTTCAACCACCAGACACAGCAGCAGCAGAGGATCTCGTCCTATGGCATTGGGCAGCAAAGAGGGCATCACCTTCGCAAAATCGGAAGAGGTGGTTGGAATTAGCAGCCTGATGGAATGATTCATGCAGCAGAGCGACGCTACAGCCGTGGGTATGGGCGTGAGCAGTGTGCATACCTTGAGACCCTGCCACCTCCCAGGCTGCAGCAACAGATGCAGATGGCATCGCCTCGCAGCACCGACAAGATGCGTGGAGCAGCGACCAGTGGCAACGCCGGCCAACGGCGACTTTGACAATGGTGGCTTTGGTGTCAACTTGTCAGGGAAACGGTCGGCGGCAGCAGCAAACCACTATTGACGAGGTCCATGGCGTCGGCACTAGGGTTGGAGCAGCGGAGAGCGGAAGAAGCACGTGCGCATGTGAGGAAATCGAATCAGACGGTTTCCAGATCGAAACAAACAGAGGGAGGTAGGGAGAGAGAGGCGGGGAGGAGAAGAGGGACCTTCCATGGATGCGGCTGCTGCGGTGTCGCAGCTCCATGGAGAAGAAGCACACGGACCGGACGAAGGTCCCTGACCTTCCGTGGCCGCCGGTGGGTGGTTCTGGAGGTGGATCCGGCGCTGTGGTCGCTCGCTTGGAGCAGCTCGAGCAGGGGAGGCGTCCCACCGCCCCCTCATTCCTACTCTACCGGACTGCGCCGCCCAGCCCAGCTCGACGACGACGGCGCTGGCGGGTCTGGGCGCGCTATTGTCGCCGCCTGACCTGCTCAGTCGCGATCGATTTCCCTCCCTCTTCTCTTCTCTTGTCTTGTGATAAGGGGAGGGGAGGGGGAGAGGGTCGGAGCGGCGGCTGTTGGGGAAGGCCATGGCCGGCGGCGAGGTCTGTGTGAGGGAGGCGGGGCGGTGGGTGGCTCCGGCGGCGGCGGCATGGGTGGGGAGGGAAACGGGCTGGGGCTAGGCTGGGGTTGGGGGTTGGGTGGCCGCTTCCTCTCCTCTCCCGAGAAACAAAGAAAAATAGTATTGTACTACTTCTTGTATTTTGGTGGATCGCTCGTTGCCCCTGATCCTGATTGGTCGCTCCACAAGTCCCACGGATCGATCCCTCACGTGGCCGGGCCGGGAGAGAGAGAGAGGGGTGGGGCCGGGCTGGGAGAGAGGGGAGGAGATTTTTTTTAGAAGAAGAGAGGGGAGGAGATAGTCCGACTTCTTTGCCATCAGCGAGCGGATGGCAAAGGCCCATATCTTTGCCATCAGCGAGCGGCTGGCAGATGGCAAAGAGGTGGGGCTACTGGGCCGTTACAGCGCCGTAATCCATTGGGCCCGACCCATTTCTTTGCCATCTGCCAGCAGACGGAAAAGATTCTTTGCCATCTGCTCGCAGATGGCAAAGAGGTGGGTTGATAGGCCGTTACAGCACTGGACCCTACCCACCTCTTTGTCATCTGCCAGCGGATGGCAAAGATTCTTTGCCATCTGCTGGCAGATGGCAACCAGCTTCTTTGCCATCTGTCAGTTCTTTGCCGTCTGTTTTTTGTAAGTAGATGGCAAAGACGTTCTTTGCCATCCACTGGCAGACGGCAAAGAGCTGACTGATGGCAAATTCCCTGTTTCCAGTAGTGATAGCAGCTCAACAGGCGGCTTATCAGCCCCTGCCAGTTTATCCAACAGTGTCAGTTGAGGCAGGAATAGTCTACCAGAACCAGAGGTGTGCCTTGGTTGGTGTCGGCTCTGCGTAACGAGCGCTTGCCTAAGGATTTTAAGGGGCCTCGCAAGGTACTGAATTATACGGCTGATTTGCAGCCCGAAGCGTGGATTGAAAGTTATGAGATGGCCATGGAGTTGCTAGAGGTGAGCGACGCTGCGATGGCCAAGTACTTCACCATGATGTTGGATGGAACAGCCCGTAACTGGTTGAAGGCATTGCCACCTAATTCCGTTGGTTCATGGGCAGAATTAAAGGAGAAGTTTATCCACAACTTTAAGGATACATGCAAACAACCCATGTCCCATTGTAGATTTGACTGGTTGCAAACAACAGGAGGGTGAGTCCATGACCCATTGGGTGTGCCGAGTCAAGGAAATAATACACTCCTCTAATTAGATGGATGCTAGCTCTGTAGTGTTAATGTTAGAGCAAAATTGCCGTTTTAAGCCTTTAAAGATGAAGCTGGGGCGGCTCAAGCGTGAATGTCCTAACATGGGTCAATTGATGGCAGCTCTGGTTAAATATGCTGACTGTGATAGTACCAAGGATCCCGAGTCTGACGATGAGAAGGCAGGGAAGGGAAAGAAGAGCGGAAATGTTAAGGGCACTCAGCCTAACTCGGCAAATCAAGTCAGCAACAATAAACGTAAGGCGGATGGTAACTTAGAGTTTGTGGTTAACACCCAACGCATGGGACAAAAATCAGCGGCGTAAGGGGAGGCCTCCTCCATGATCTGGCGGATCAGGTCCTACTCTTGAGCAGTTGTTAAATGAGCCTTGCCCGAAGCATGGCACAGAAGAAAAGCCAGCTACACACCTGTGGAACGATTGCACTATCATGAAGGCCTTCAAAAATTCCAACATGTTCAATGGAAATCACGGGCAGGGCGGTGGTTCAGGTGGCGGCGGTTTTCATGGCCCGAACAATGGAGGTGGCGGCTCTGGTTCTGGCTTTCAGGGCCACCAGAACAATCAAGGCAGTTACCATCAACAGTCTGGCCAGGGGGGTCAGCAGCAGCAACAACAGTCTGGTTATCAGAGTAATCCAAAGTAGTTAAACAATGGACAGTATCATGTTTTCACCACAAGCTTATGTAAGCGGGACCAGAAGCTTCATAAGAGGGCAGTGAACGCCATTGAGCTGTCAGTTCCTCGCTACTTGCAATGGTCTGAGCAGGCCATCACGTGGAGTCAGGAGGATCACCCGCCCCGGGTCGACAATCCAGGTCATTTGGCTTTGGTGGTGGCACCTCAAGTTGGGGGGTACAAGTTCACTAAGGTGCTCATGGATGGTGGCAACAACATCAATATCATTTATTATGAGACCTTCCGCCGTATGGGGTTAACAGACAAAAATCTTAAATAGTCCAACACTGCTTTTCATGGTGTGGTTCCTGGTAAGTTGGCATACCCAGTTGGTAAGATCGAGCTGGAGGTAGCCTTTGGAGATGAGTATAATTCCAGGGCCGAGAAGTTAACCTTTGAGGTGGTCAAGATCAGGAGCCCGTATCACGCTCTATTTGGGCGGCCGGCTTACGCCAAGTTCATGGCGCGACCGTGTTATGTATATCTGCAGCTGAAGATGCCGGGTCATAAAGGGCCCATTACGGTTCATGGCAGTCGGAAGGTGGCTCTAGAATGCGAGGAAGGTGATGCGGCTTATGTTGAGTCAGTCTATGCCATAGAAGAGTTAAAATACTATAAAGACAATGTTAACCCGGCAGATATGACATCTTTGAAGAAGCCCACCACAGAGCGTGAGCTGGAGATGAAGTTTAAATCGGCGGAGGATACCAAGATGGTCGATTTTGTTCCTGGCGATTCATCTAAGCAGTTCAATATCAGTGCCAATCTGGATCCCAAATAGGAAAGCACGCTCATCGAGTTCATCCGCGAGAATCGGGACATCTTTGCATGGAACCTTCTGACATGCCGGGTGTACCGAGAGAACTCGCTAAACACACTCTCAACATTGATCCAAAGTTTAAGACGGTCAAGCAGTTCCTTCGGCGGTTTAAAGAAGAGAGGCACGAGGCCATTGGACAAAAGGTGTCCCAGCTCTTGGCGGCTGGGTTTATCATTGAGGTATTTCATCCGGAGTGGTTGGCTAACCTGGTGCTGGTGCTCAAGAAGAACGACACTTGGCGTATGTGTGTGGATTACACGGACTTAAACAAGGCTTGTCCGACTGATCATTTTGCTCTTCCGCGTATTGATCAAATTATTGCTGCAACGGCGGGATGTGAGCGTTTGAGTTTTCTGGATGCTTATTCTGGATATCATCAGATCAAGATGGCGGTTAAGGACCAGGAGAAGACAGTGTTCGTTACTCCTTTTGGAGCTTTCTGCTATGTTTCTATGCCTTTTTGGCTTAAGAGTGCCTAGGCGACTTATCAGTGTTGCGTGCAGAATTGCCTTCATACTCAGATTGGCCGTAATGTGCATGCTTATGTGGATGATATTGTGGTGAAGTCCAGAGAGAAGGAAACGCTGATAGATGATCTCAAGGAGACCTTTGATAATCTTCGGGTGTACAACATGATGCTGAACCTGGCGAAGTGCGTCTTTGGTGGGCCAGTAGGTAAGCTTTTGGGCTTTCTGGTTTGTAACAAAGGCATTGAGGCTAACCCGAAGAAGATCAAGGCTATCACCTCTTTGGAAAAACCCAAGTGCACCAATGATGTTCAGCATTGGTGGGTCGTATTGCCACTTTAAGTTGGTTCATAAGCCGGTTAGGTGAGAAGGCCATACCATTATATCAGATGTTGAAGAAAACAGACGAGTTTGTCTGGAGTTATGCTGCTAACGTGGCTTTTGAAGATTTGAAGAGACAACTGGCTGAGCCGCCAGTCCTTGCTGCTCCCATTGATAAAGAGCCGTTGTTTTTATATGTGGCTGCTAACGCACTGCGGTCAGTGTGGCCATTGTGGTGGAACATAAGGAGTCTGGTAAGGAATATCCGGTTCAGCGGCCGGTTTACTACATCAGCGAGGTTCTTATTGAGTCCAAGCAAAGGTATCCCCATTGGCAGAAGCTTGTTTATGGGGTGTTCATGGCCAGCCGGAAGCTTAAGCAGTATTTTCTGGGTTATCCCATCACTGTGGTCAGTTCTGCTCCTTTGGGGGATATCATCCAGAACAGAGAGGCTACAGGACGAGTCGCCAAGTGGGCTATTGAGCTTGGGCCTCATGGCTTAAAATATGTGCCTCGCACTGCTATCAAATTTCAAGCACTGGTGGATTTCATCAACGATTGGACAGAGTTACAGGCACCTGAAGAGAAGCCGGATAACACATACTGGACAATTCACTTTGATGGATCCAGGCAATTGGAAGGCTCGGGGGCTGGAGTTGTTTTGGCTTCCCCTCGAGGTGATAAATTTTGTTATGTGCTAAGATTGATGTTTCCATGTACTAATAATGCAGCTGAGTATGAGGCCTTACTCCATGGTCTTCGGATGGCTAAGGAGATGAACTTAAGCTGGGTAAGGTGCTTTGGCGACTCAGATTTGGTAGCCCAGCAAGTCTCGGGCAAGTGGGATTCCAAAGATCCTCTCATGGCGGCTTATCGCCATGAAGTTGATGCTGTGGCTGGACATTTCAAGGGTTATCAAGTGGAACACATAGATCGCAGGAAGAACGAGGCGGCTGATGCTCTAAGCCGGCTTGGATCTCAGCGTAAACCGGTACCCCCAAATACTTTCTTGGATGTTTTGCATAATCCTTCTGTCAAGTTACCTACAGAGGAAGATTTGGCCGTGCCTGACCCGGAGGCACAGTTGGTGGCGGCTCTTCATGTCATCCCGCATTGGACAATGCCGTACTTGGCTTACATGACCCGGGGAGAATTGCGCCCACATATTTGATAGATGGTGTCCTTGAGTTCCTTATTGTAGACTTCTCCAATGCGTTCCATGATAATGTGGGCTGCCATGCTCTTGCCTAGGCTCCAGGTTGGTGCATCGAAAGAAAATTCTATGGGTTTAGAAGTTGGCGAAAACGTCCTTCCTGGTACTTGTACTTGAATCATCCGGCACTCCTCTTCTGGTAGGGCGGCGTTGTACGTCCCGGTGAAACTGGGTATTCCAATGTTCAGGTATTTAGTGACTTCCTTCAAGTGGCGTCCAAAAGGTGTATCCTCGTCTGGTTGCGCAAACTTGTTCTTCATCTCCGGCATCCTAAAGAGTGGAAAAGAGAAGTGAAATCAGAAATGAGTAGAGAAGAGTGACCTATGGTTTGTCTTAATGGTCGTGTCCTACACTCAGCGTGTGCTCTGATACCATCTTGTAGCGACCCAACCTCAGACGGTCAAGTCTCTGTGCATCAGTGTCATCCCTGGATCAGTAATGCTGACACGCACAATACTCGAAGGATTTAAAATAGAGTAGCAATCACACACTTATTACAACGAATGTCTCAAAAGAGAACTTATTACAATAATATGGCTTAAGGCCATCTAATGCGAAAACAGCGGAAGGCTTGGAAGATAAAGTGAGTCCATCAACTCCAACGGCATAGCTGAGCTGCACGGCAACGACCTAACGAACCTAACTCCTCGTGTGAAAAGTCTGCAACATAATACGTTGCAGCCCGAGAATGGGTCAGCACATGGAATATGCTGGCAATATAACACAGTAGAATGAAAATAGAATAATGCTAACACTACATGCATATTTGGCTGGTGGAAAGCTCTACAGTTATAGTTTTGCATAAAGCCAATTTTTCCCTACTACAAAGGAATAAATTTTATTTAACTATCATGGTAGTTGAACAACATTGAGAAGGTAACCCCAACTCAATCCCAATTAAAAGTGATTAACAACCCAACAATATTAATTAGGGGTGATGAGATACATAAGATACTTCAAATACTAGACACTCAGAATTGTCCATAACCGGGGACACGGCTAACCATGATTAGATTGTACACTCTGCAGAGGTTTGTGCACTTTTCCCCACAAGACTCGATCACCTCCGTTGATTTCTCGCACTACGTGGTGTTTGAGAAACGGATGACCGAGACATAGTCTTTCAGAAACATTAACTCTCTACTCCGGGTAGACCATACCAAACCTACAAAACCCACTACCTGCTGATCTACCTGTTCAAGAGCTTCACGTAACTTACTCAGCTATGCTAGAGCCAATAATAGCTTGTGGCTGCACACGGAAGTTTCTAGCATGAATCATCTCAGCTCCCTTTGAGCCTGGGTGGCGGTCCATAGGAAAATCACACGGTAACCCCGGGATTTCCAAAAAAATAAACAGGCAATCACTGGTATCCCCAGGTGCCTCAATCCACCCAGATGTGTATTAAAGTTGCCACCTTAAGTTGAACCATTAAGTAACAATCTCACATCTGTCATGGAATACACTCAAACCCAAACCACGTCTACAAGCATAGCATTGCGGTATAAGCATAACGTAGAAGTAACTCCCAAGGGTTCGATAGTAAACAGGGCAATAGGTTCTACCTCATCAACTACTCCCCAATACCCACATGTTATCAACACCTAACCATGTAATGTTTGAGGGTTGAAACTAATGCATAAAAACTGGGTATGAAAAGAGTATGATCAATGTGTTACTTGCCTTGCTGACGATCCGCGAAACCTAGAGACTCGTAGTAACACGCTTCGCACTCCGGGAATTCTATCGCAAACAAACAATAACATACATAAGCAACTAGCAAAGATGCACGGGCAAAAACTTCAACTGAAAGCAAAGAACCAGCAAGTTCAACTTAAGAACTCTGGTTAGCAAAAGAATCAAAACAAACGGAGCAACGAAACTCAAACGGCAAAAGAAACAAAATCCGTTTACTAATCTGGACGAAGGTCAAATTTTTACAGTACCAAAACTTAGTTTAAGTTGATTAAGCAGAAAGAGGGTTTCGAGATGAAACTCCAGGCTTTTGAATCACCTGATTCCGACTAACGAGCGAAAAGATAAGCAGAAACTAAGATTGGATCGGAAATTGCGATCAGAAAAATCGCGGAATAAATCCGACAAAAGGAAAAGCGACGAACAGATTAACGAATGAGCGTTCATTATCTGAAACTAAATGAAGAATACGTTCGTTAAAACGAACGGACGAGCGAACGCTCGCTAAAATAAATGAACTGAAGAAATAAACCGATCTATATAAAAAAACGCAACTAGGGTTTCGAAAAAAAAAAATTGAACGGTTTTTTTAAAAAAAACGGCGGTCTCGGATTCCGGCGGATACCTCCGGCGAGGGGGCGGGTGGTGGCGAGGCGGGGCTCCGGCGGGTGGTGGCGTGGGGCGACAGGGGCTCCGACGGCGGCGGCGGCTGAGGGCGGCAGCGGCGGCTGCGGAAAGCGGCGGCGGCGGCGGCTCAGTTATGGCGGCTCGGGCTGTGGCGGCGGCTCGGGCTGCGGGCGGTGGTGGTGGCTAAGGGGGGGGTGGCGGCGGTATTTATAGGAGGGGGGGTCCGGTGCCTTGGGGAAGGGGCAGGCGGCGGCGGAGTCCGAGCCGGACTCCGGCTGCGGCGGCGCACGGAGGAAGGCGGCGGCGCGGGGGTGGGCCGGCCTGGCTCGGCTGGGCCTCGGCCCAGTCGGGCGCGGGAAGTTTTTTTTAAACAATTACGCCGGCAGAAATAAAATCCTAGAAAATAAAATAAAACCCTAAAAATGCCAAAACAAATTTTCACCGTCTAAATAAAAATATTTAGAACGAAATGAACATTTTCTTGGCCCTAAATGCAAATTTTGGAAAGCGTGCAAATTTTTCTAATGCAAATAAAATCCGAATAAAAATCAACTAGGAATCAAATAAATGATTTTAACATTTTTCCTCCAATATTTCAATTATTTTGGAGAAGTCATATTATCTCCTCTCATTTATTTTTGGTACGAAATATTTTTCAGAGAAAGAATAATTAAAATCAAAAATCCAAAGAATAATTAAAATCAAAAATCCTCGTTTCATTATTTGGTACGAAAATCCAAATATGAGACCGAAAAATCCCCAACTCTCTCCGAGGGTCCTTGAGTTGCTTAGGATTTTGAGGATTGCAAAACGGAAAAGAAATAAAATATGATATGCATGAATGGCCTATGTATAACATTCCAAATTAAGAATTTGGGATGTTACAGTGGCCACCCTGACTCAAAACCAAGAGAGCTTGGAGAGGATCATTGAGCATAAATCCTATGATCTTGATGTCAAGGTAACTGAGTTTCAGTCAGTAGTTGAGCAACTTCAGGAGGAAGTGGAGGAGAAGAAGGGCAAATCTACTACAGATGCTTTCACTAGAGTGCCCAGGAGTCAGAGGTCTGCTGCAGTGCCTGTTCTAGACACAAGAACTACGACATCTGCACCAGCAGCCACAACTTCAGTGCCACCAGCTCCAGCTTTAGCTCCACCAGCTCCAGCTACTTCAACAAAAGCTTTCATCCTTGGAGTCATCTCTACACCACCTCATGGAGACCAAGCTTGAGAGACGCATATCACTATGCATATTTATCACTTTTTGGTAACTTGTTGTGAAAGGGGGAGAAATATGTATAGATCATAGTCTTCGAGAGAGAGAGAGAGTGTTGCTTTTTTGGTTTCTCTTTGCTTTATTTGCTTGAACTTTACGGTGTGTTTGCTAGATACCGTATGTCTTTTGTGAGATACTTGGATGATCATGTGTTTGATCATATGCTATCCTTAATGTGTGCTTGGATGACATTATCTTTCATATCTATTTATGAGCATTCACTTTGCCTGGTGATGAGTGCATGTTTTCAATTATTATCATTTTGAGCGCTCCACCAAGATGTATGTGACATGGAAGAGTAACCCATCATCACTACAAAAAAAGACACATCCGTGACATTTTGGGCCGAACCAAATTTCTTTCTATCATACTTATGACACTTCTATGATGATAATTGTCACAAAACCCGGTATCGTCGTAGATGTGGTGAGCTCCTACTTCTATGACAAAAAATAATACAGAAAATGGGCTTTTCGTCCTTGGCGGGCCGGAGATGCAGTTGCATGACATTCTTTGGGCCGTCCATGACGGAAAAAACCATGGTAGAAGCGAGGGCGAGGAAAATTTTAGGGAGTTCCAGGTTACGGTGGGTGGTCGGGGGCCGAGCGATGCGCGTTTCTCTCGTACTCGTACGCGCGTGGGTGCGAGGCGTTGGGCTCTAATTGAACCCGAGCGAGGCGTCGCCTAACTGAACCTGAGCGATTGCACTACAGGCTACGCGTTACTGAACCCGAGCGATCGATCGATGGCTGTTAACTGAACCCGATCGAGCGATTCCTTTGCTACTGCTGTTAACTGAAGCCGATCGATGCTGCCTCTGGATGAACAATGAGGGTTGCAGGGGGGTGGATGAACAGTGAGCGGTGGGGGTGGATGAACAGGACACCGTGGTGTTGCCTCTGGATGAACAGGACCCCGATCAATCGAGCCGGTTGGGGCTGGATGAACATGTCCCCGTGGAGGGCTGGATGAACAAGACGACCCCGTGGAGGGCTGGATGAACAGTAGATGGTGGAGGGGTGGATAAACAGTAGCCCATGGAGGGGTGGTTGAACAGGAGCCCGTGCAGAGGGGTGGTTCAACAGTGGCCAGTGGAGTAGCGCGCGGTGCAAGCTGGATGAACATGAGCCCGTGGATGAACAGTCGCAGGTGGAGGCTGGAGGAGGTCGACGGTGGATGAACGGTAGCCCGTGGAGGCTGGAGGAGGTTGATGGTGGAGATAAATAGTATCCCGTGGACTCCAGTTTTGCGGTACGCCACACCCCTTCCGATGAACAGGACCCCCGTTTCGACCATAGCGCTCCAACACAAGTCTGTTTCCTCCATTTTGTGGTACGCCACACTCCTCCCGATCAACCGGACCCCGTTTCGACCATAGAAGGTCGAACGCAAGTCCGTTTCCTCCGTTTTGTGGTACGCCAGACCCCTCCCGATGAATAGGATCCCGTTTCGAACATGGTCGATCGACCACAAGGCTGTTTCCTCCGTTCTGCGGTACGCCAGGCCTCGTTTCCATCGCCTTATCCGTCCAAGCCGGTTGGCTCACATGCGTTCCATTGCCTCCCGATGAACACGACACATTCCGTTGCCTCCCGATGAACACGACGCATTCCGTTGCCTTCCCATGAACACGACGACGACGAAGTTTCTCCATTCGGACCCAGCCATGTACACGAGCCCTGGCCGTACGTATGCGCGAGTAGGCATTCGAGACCCCGCCCATATGTATGTACATGGCCGTATTTTCTTTTTTGCGCCCTGGCCGCTGTACGTACATGTATATGCTACGTGCACGCCTCTACTACGATATGTGCGTGCCTCTACATTGACCGGTATGTACATAAACGTTTGTGACCAGAATGACAACTCTATGTACGCTTCAACCAGGTGGGTCCCAACTGTCAGGCACTTCCTTGCGTGCGAAGATGTAGCTGGTGGGTCCCAACAGTCAGGGGGGCGAATCGTTTTTTTTTGCCGGGACGCACTTCCTTGCGTGCGACGATGGCGAGGCCTAGGAAGGGGACGACGCTGAGCCAGGGAAGACGCGACAGTGGATGCCCACGCGGAGAGGAGTATGAGGGTTCACTGGTTCGGTTGTGGTGTGAGGTTGCCATCGCTGCAGGGCCTGGCCAGTGGTGGGAATAGTAGGGGGCGGTGAGGCCTCCGCGGCAGCACAGCCAGCCACGGGATCTAGGAGCATGCGGCACGACCGGCGCTGGTTTGGGCGGCTGGAGCAAGAAGATCAGAGGTTGAAGAAGCACTACGGCTGCTAGATGGACATCATACGGTCACTGGAGCTAGAATCGTTCATATGGGCTAAGTTGACAAAGCCCTCCGTCCCCGTCAACTTAGTAGGCCCACAAGTCAGCCTCCCACCAAGGTGGGTCCCAGCTAGCAGGGGAAGTATTCATTTTTCTATGCGTAATAAGGAGGCACTTCCGGTGGGTCCAAGCTGACAGCGGGGGGAATGTTTTTTTCGTGAAATACGGTGGCCCGTTTGGTGGGTCCCCGCTGTCAGGTGGAGGAATCATTATTTTGCGCGTAAGGAGGCACTTCCTTGCGGCTTCCATGGACCCAGCTGTCAGCCTCTGCATGTAAAGTACTCTTACGATGGAAGTTGGTCGTTGACCACATTGACCACACCGTGCTGAGAGCACCACGGTGGTGGACGACGGTGATGACTAGGAAGGGGACGGCACGGAGCCGGGGAAGACGCGGCAGTGGAAGCCCACACGGAGAGGAGTACGAGGGTTCATTGGTTCGGCTGCGGTGTGAGGCTGTCGTTGCCACGGAATAACAGGGGGTGTGGGTGAGTAGAGGGATGCCCTGGCCAGCGGTGGGAGTAGTAGGGGGCGATGAGGCCTCCGCGACATCACAGCCGGCCACGGGAGGCAGGAGCACGAGTCACGACCGGCGCTGCTTTGGGCGGCTGGAGCAAGAAGACCAGAGGTTGAAGAAGCACTACGGCCGTTGGATGGACATCGTACGGTCACTGCAGCTAGATCGTTTATATTAACTAAGTTGACAAAGCCCTTGGTACGCGTCAACTTAGTAGGCCCACGGGTCAGCCTCCAAAACGGTGCGCCCCAGATGTCAGGGGGAGGAATCATTTTTTGGGCGGCTGAAGCAAGAATATTCGTTATTGAAGAAGAAGCACCACATCCGTTGGATGGACATACAACGACCACGGCTGCTAGAATCGTGTGTTGTTGATAAAGCCGTGCATACGCGTCAACTTAGTTTTTTTAGGGGACGCGTCAACTTAGAAGGCCCACAAGTGTGTGGCAGAGAACATATAGCCTATTTGCGATTTGTAAAAATGTACAACACATTTTTTAATTCTAATGGAATTTACTACAACCCATTTACAGTTTGTTAAAAGTACAGCCCAACTTCTAGCTAGGACAATGATTAATAATTTCAACCAACCGCTCAAAACAGAATTCAAAAAAAATTCCCACATTTTGATGGGATCTGAAATATTTTTATCTGAAATTTCTAGTCAGATTAAATATAATTTCAAAATAAAGTTGTATTACGTAAAAATCCAATGAAATATTGCGCACGCAACAAGTAATGAAATTAAAATTTTCAAATTCCAAAAATAATATATTTTTTAAAATAATTACGCATTTGGTGCATTTTTTATAGTTACTGTCCAGTTATTATAATTACATCCCATTCATTATTTCTTAAAGTCCATTTTCTTGTTAAGCCTAATGCATACCTCCTAGGAAAGTTTGCAGGCCAGCGGGGCGGAGAATAATAAGTTTGCCCGGATATTGTGTACAACTGTCGACCCAGTTGCATTGTTGATGTTGAAAAAAAGGCCTATGTAGTATAGTACAATCTAACATGGCTACTCTTCCCACATTCAGCGACGCCGGATAGGCCCAAACAAGGCCTCTATACAACTTTTTGAAGTCACTGAGCTCAATTAATAACTTAAGAAAAAAAGTTAGATTACAGTGGAACCTAATTAAAAGCTGTCAGGAGCAAATAAATAATTCAATGGGTCCCACTTGCACGTGTGTGCGTGTGTGCGTGTGTGCATGTGTGTGTGTGTGTGAGAGAGAGAGAGATAGAGAGAGAGAGACCCATCGGTCGATGCTCGTAAATACATCTTTCAGCCATTTGCATTGCTGATGCTCAGTAAAAATTTATATATTTGACACAATCATATAGAACATCATAGCACACTGAACTTGCATACAAAAATTTCACGCAAGCGGCACAATCAGGATGGAAGCAGTGGATCGCTATGGGTAGGGCTATGTTGAAACCAATGAACTCGTACATAACGGTTCATCGTCTTTATTAATGATGGGGAAATATCTTGAAAGATGTGCAAAGAAAACAGACAGACACCACAATAAGTTCTGCTAGCACATTAAGTTGACGTACATCCCTTTCTAAAAAAAGTTCAGGTACAAAATTAGAACAGGTCACAGTCAAATGTACTGGCACATTAGTGCTTCACACCCATAGCTCGGATTTAACTAGTATCTGACAAGATTCAGTTGTTACCTCAAATTAGAGCACATCCAGGCAGCTAGCCCTGCCTCTTCTCCCAAAGAGGCAGTGGCCTTCACCGCGTGATAGAGTAGGCCTTGTGCCATCCATCGTTCCAAGCAACACCAGAAAGTCTGACGTTGACTCTTGTAATGGACGTCATCGACGGACCCTGGCACCAGCGGCGGCGATAGGACTTCGATCGATGGATTGACCACTTCTTCGACATGCACGAACACTCCATACAGGTACATCTCTAACATGGTCCGTGGCGGCCTTGGTGGCGACGAATAGTAGAACCCCGGTTCCTGCACCGGTATCTCAACACCAATCACCTTCTGTATGGTGGACGACTTCTTCATCCATGCCATAACGGTCAGAGCCCAGCAGTCTGGAGGAACAAACATACTTACGAGCTCACCTCCAAGGTCGTTGATAAGCTCATTCATGGACTCACTGTTCCAAGCACGTTGAGGCATGCCGTGGAAGGTAAGCTTTGTTAAAATCTCAAGCTCAGAGGGCACCGAGCCCCATCCTGGGTGCCACCGGTCAAAGCTCACTAGCGCGCCATCGCAGAACAAACCCTAGGAAGATTCGAACACACGACTGCAGTCCAAAGTTTTCCGGAACCTGACGAAGAAATCAGCCGGTGGCGAATAGACTTCGACGAGCAAGTCACTTATTTGGATGTCGTGCACAATGCCAAGAGCTTTGACAAGCTCGACCAGCGAGACGGGAGGCTGGTCGCCGTTGATGGTTACTGAGGGAGTCCCGGATTAGTGGGTGTCCGGATGACCGGACTATGACCTTTGGCCGGACTCCCGGACTATGAAGATACAAGATTGAAGACTTTGTCCCATGTCCGAATGGGACTTTCCTTGGCGTGGAAGGCAATCTTGGTGATGCGGATATGAAGATATCCTCCCATTGTAACCGACTCTGTGAAACCCTAGCCCTCTCCGGTGTCTATATAAACCGGAGGGTTTTAGTCCATAGGACGGACAACAATCATACCATAGGCTAGCTTCTAGGGTTTAGCCTCTCTGATCTCGTGGTTGATCTACTCTTGTACTACCCATATCATCAATATTAATCAAGCAGGAGTAGGGTTTTACCTCCATCAGAGGGCCCGAACCTGGGTAAAAACATCGTGTCCCTTGTCTCCTGTTACCATCCGCCTAGACGCACAGTTCGGGACCCCCTACCCGAGATCCGCCGGTTTTGACACCGACATTGGCGCTTTCATTGAGAGTTCCTTTGTGTCGTCACCTTTAGGCCTGATGGCTTCTCCGATCATCAACAACGACGCGGTCCAGGGTGAGACTTTTCTCCCGGGACAGATCTTCGTATTCGGCGGCTTTGCACTGCGGGCCAATTCGCTTGGCCATCTGGAGCAGATTGAAAGCTACGCCCCTGGCCATCAGGTTAGATCTAGAAGCTTGAACTACACGTCCGACGTCCGCGAAGACTTGATCCTCGACGGATTCAAGCCGCGGCCGGGTGCGCCGCACTGTCGCAATGGGCATGATCTAGCTCTGCCGCCGAATAGTGCCCAGGAGGCCGCTCTGGTGTGCGCTCTGACCCTTAGTCCGGAGCCGACTGCGCCAATCAAGGACGGATGGCTAGACACCGCCTCGGGGGCTGCAACCTCTACGGCGATTGAGCCAAACACCAGTTTTGTCCTTTGCGAAGCTTGCGACTCCAAGGTGCCGGACTCCTCTCCGGACTCCGAGCCTTCCGCGCCCCTGCCGATCGAACCCGATCAGGCGCCGATCATGGAGTTCGCCGCCGCGGACATCTTTCAGCATTCGCCCTTGGGCGACATTCTGAATTCACTAAAGTCTCTCTCCTTATTAGGAGAGCCCTGGCCGGACTATGGTCAGCGAGGATGGGATGCGGACGACGAAGAAATTCAAAGCCCACCCACCGCCCACTGTATAGCCACTGTCGATGATTTAACCGACATGCTCGATTTTGACTCCGAAGACATCAACGGTATGGATGACGATGCAGGAGATGAACAGGAATCGGCGCCTATAGGGCACCGGATAACCACCTCCTCTCACGATGTATACATGGTGGACACACCTCAAAGAAACGACGACGAGGAAGAAAGGGACGCAACGAGGGATCGTTCCCTCGAAAAGCAATCAAAGCAGCGGCGTAAGCGCCGCGCCAAACCGAACCTCGACAGTGACCCAGCCATAGAGCAGGGTGAACCGGCGGACGATGAACATGCCATCGAGCAACCGTCCGAATAGGGCAACTTGGGTAAACAAACCGAACAACCCGCCCCCAGTGAAGATGATAGTCCGGACGACCTCACGCCGGACAAGTTTCTGAACCTCCAAAAAAGTCTTGTCGCCACTGCGCCTAGCCTGAAAAAACAAAAGCGGAAGCTCAAAACAGCGGAAGATGCACTGAGAATTAGATCGGGCAAAGTACTCAACACCACCGACAAATACGGCGATAGTCGCCACACAAAGAGCTATTCGAAGCGAAAATTACTACCGGAATTTGATGAGGAGGCCTTAGAGCCCCCGCAATCAAAAAATAAAGAAGACATCCGGTCGGATAAACAATCCCATGATCAACATAGAGCGGCAAGGGGCGCCGCACTCAAGCCAGCACGCGATCCACATAAGGACTCGCATCAAAAAGACGGCCCAGTCAGATCTATCTACGGGCCAAGAAAGCAAGCTCTAGTAAGCTATGCAACGCAACAAGTATCCGAACACCACGGCACACCCAAATACAGGGGTGCCGCACACCCCCTATGTTTCATCGATGAGGTGCTGGACCACGAATTTCCAGCGGGATTTAAACCCGTAAACATAGAGGCATACGACGGAACAACAAACCCTGGAGTCTGGATTGAGGACTATATCCTCCACATACACATGGCTAGAGGAGATGACCTCCATGCCATAAAATATTTACCCCTCAAGCTCAAAGGGCCAGCCCGGCATTGGCTTAAAAGCCTTCCCGAAAACACCATAGGAAGTTGGGAAGAGCTCGAGGATGCTTTTCGGGCAAATTTTCAAGGGACCTATGTCCGACCTCCGGATGCAGACGATCTAAGTCACATAACTCAACAACCCGGAGAGTCAGCCCGGAAACTCTGGAATAGATTTCTTACTAAAAAGAACCAGATAGTCGACTATCCGGACGCCGAAGCCTTAGCAACTTTCAAGCACAGCGTCCAAGACGAATGGCTCGCCAGACACCTCGGCCAAGAAAAGCCAAGAACAATGGCCGCATTAACAAGCCTCATGACCTGCTTTTGCGCGGGAGAAGATAGCTGGTTGGTAAGGAGCAGCACCAGCGATCCAAGTACATCCGAATCTAGGGATGGAAACGGGAAACCGCGACGTAGCAAGGACCAGCGCCGAACCAAGGGAAGCAGCCCGAAGAGCACGGCAGTCAACGCCGGATTCAAAAGCTCTCGACAGAATCAGAAAAAGCCGCCCCCAAGGATAATAGGGACGAGCTATCCAACCTCAACAAAATCTTGGACAAAATATGCCAAATCCACAGTACTCCCGGTAGGCCTGCAAAACACACCCACAGAGATTGTTGGGTCTTCAAGCAATCTGGAAAACTTAATGGCGAACACAAGGGGCTCGACATACCAAGCGAGGACGACGACGAACCCCACAAGCAGAGCATCGGAGAACAAAAGAAGTTCCCGCAAGAAGTCAAAATAGTAAATTCACTTCATGTGATAAAAGGGAAAAATAGAGTGGTGCCTATGGATATACGCGCCATACGGCCTATCCCAGTGGAGCCCTGCCACTGGTTGTTACAACCGATCACCTTCGATCATCAGGATTACTCTAGAAGTATCCGGAATGCAGGCTGGACTGCCTTGGTATTAGATCTGATAATTGACGGACTCCGATTTACACAAGTCCTAATGGACGGCGGCAACGATCTAAACATGCTATACCAGGACACAATCCGCAAAATGGGGATAAACCCAACAATAATTCGCCATGGCAACACTTCCTTTCAAGGGATAACGCCAGGCCCAGATACCCATTGTATGGGTTCCCTCTTGTTAGAAGTTATGTTCGCCCCCCCGACAACTTCCAAAGTAAAAAGCTAACCTTCCACATTGCCCCATTCATAAGTAGCTATCAAGCACTACTAGGACGCGAAGCTTTCGCCCGCTTTAATGCAATACCGCATTACGCATCCCTTACACTTAAAATGCCCGGTCCATGAGGCATCATCTCATTAAAGGGGAATATAGAGTGTTCCTCGAGCGTGGAAGATGGTGCAGCTGCCTTGACAGCCGCACACTAAACCAGCTTTACTATTTAAAGCACCTAAACAAGTCGTTCAAGACCCCGGACATGGATAGACGAGTCCAGTGTAAACATACAAAGTCTTACTAGTTGCATACCCCTGTACAAGGGGCTCCGCACGTTTACACCAAGATACAATAAAGCTCAATTATACCCATTTTCTGAATTATACTTTTTTTATTTAATATAACTTAGATTTTTTCACGATTGTTTTCAACTAAGTTCCTCTCTTTTACAGATGAACACCGTGCTACACCCGTTCAGGATACGGCACAACGGAGACACAGGCGCAGACGTGCAGTAGGGACCCATTCTAAGGATTCTTTTCATATTAAGACCCTGCGTAAATCTTTTTTACTGTCTCTTGTTGATAACATCCCTCGGTTTTTTTATAACCGAGGAGGAGGCTGGCGTCTTGGCATGTGGCCACGCCAGAATTTTGCGCGTACCTGGACACAAGGGGCTTCTTATCAAGGGCTTTTGTTCAGCCCGTTTTTGTAAAGACCGAACACCATAGGGAGTGTTCGGCGTCGCGAGTTTGGCCTTATATGCATCAGCTCCGAATCATGTCTTTGGTCAAATGTTGGGTTTGCCCGGCTCCTGTGTTTTGCTGCCTTACGTTCCGCTCTATCGGCTAAGGCGACACCAGGAGAACTACTGCGATTGTGCCCCGGTTCGGCCAGGCGAGCACCTTAGTAGAGAAAGCCGAAAACTGACTGTCATGATATAGCGTGAGACTGGTCAACCACTCGATGACTTGCCGGAATCTTTAGGATTCCTCCGCATTAACGAAGGTCCATTTCTCGGTCAGGCACACACGCCCCAAATTCGGATGAGCGCGGTGCCCCTAGGGGCTATATAAGTAGCCCCACTGTCAAACTCCTATGGCTAAGTGAAAGTGATAAAGCATTATAGTCCGGTTGCCTAGTTCGCCGCACTATCACCTCCTTTATAGGACCAAGACGTTGGATTAAGTGTGAAAATGCGGCTTCTGCGAACAACCCCGCATTATATGCGTGGGGGCTGAAGCCAACGACTGCCATCTTTCAGCTTATATGCACATATACATTAACGGCCACACAGGAGGTGCTCTAATTCTTGAAAGCACAAGTATAAAAAGCTTTTATATTCCATCGAAATATTGTTTTACAATAATACACGTTATTCGAACATAACATCCTTCGAGCACTGCGTCTCTATTAAACAAGCGCCCTGCAGAACTTCCTCAAAATAGTGCTCGGCAGGTACTCGGCTTTCGTCCGAATCCTGGGATGCAACAGCACTGGCCTTCATCTCCGCCCAGTATGTCTTGACACGGGCAAGAGCCATCTGTGCACCCTCTATGCACGCGGACCTCTTCATTGCATCAATATGCGGCATCGCGCCAAGGAACTGCTGCACCAAGCTAAAATAACTCTTTGGCTGGGGCCCTTTCGGCCACAGATGACTCGCGAGATGCTTCATGGTGAGTCCGGATAACCTATTCAGCTCAGCCCATGCGGCCAAACGATCGGATACCAAAAGTGGGCGCTCTGACTGTGGAACTGCGACCAAAAAAGTTCTTCCACTTCGTGGTCATTTTGATCCCGGAAGTGTTCGATCGCGTCCGCGGCACTCGCCGCCAAGTCCAGATAAGTATTCGCCGCACTCCACTTCTGGTCCAACGGAGCATACTTAGGATCCCCGAACTTCATCCGCAGCATATAGGGCTTTCCAGCCGTGATATCTCCAGCCTGACGTAGCTCCTCCTTCATAGCTCTCATCGTAGAGCGAGTATCCTTGGCCTCGGCAGTGACCTTCTCTAGGTCCTTCTGTGCCACCCTATCTTCTTTTTCAAGCAGCTTGCAGCGGTCGGCAGCATTCTTCAATTTTACAGCCATCTCAGCCATTTCCTTCTTGCTCTGGTAGTGAGCATCCTGTTCGGCTTTTAGCTCTTCAGTCGCCTTTAAGTCAGCCGCATCGCTTTTCCTGGCCTGCTCCTTGGCTCGGGCAAGTTCCACCCGAAGCTTCCCCATGGCAGCGGCACCATCTACATTAAGCACACATGTTATAAGGTACGGGCATCAATCTCCTCTTACCAGATGTCTTCAAAGACATTACATACCTTGCGCCTCGTCCAGATGCTCGTTGACAAGCGCGATGTCGGCATCTGTCACGTCAAGTTGCCGCTTTAGCTCGGCAAATTCATCAGTCCGGCTAGACACCGAACACTTCGCCACCTACATAGGCAAGGCGACATATTATACCTGGCATTATGATCCTCTGCGCGCCGTCATTTTTGACAGCGCACAGAGCCTCAGGGGCTACTATCTATACAGGGTGCATTTTACATATGCGGATCTGTCAAAAGGTACATCATTTCGCGTACCTCAAAGCCTGTCAGCAAACTCCTGACGGCCTCATACAACCCGCTCTCCGTGGATGAAATTCTTCTAATCACCGTATCCATCAACGCCCGGTGTTCTTCTGAGATAGATGCTTGCGCCAGCAGATCCTTCAGCTCCTCCGACCGTGCACCGCACGGTGTCGGACTAGTCCGATGGCCTCTTTCGAAGGCCGGACACGGAGGGCCTTGGGGTGCAATACTGCTGCCTTCTGGCCCTGCCGGATTCGGAGAAACCCTCTGTGACGACACCTCAGGGTCGCCCGCCTCGCAAGGCGGTACGACAGGGGGAGGCGTTCCACTCTCCATCATCTCTGGATGAAGATCCCCTGAAGATGAGCTCTACTGAGAAGGGCTGAGGTCTGAACTACAAGGTAAATTTTCGGTTATCTTCCTCAGAAATAGAACAGGGATGTCTCTCATTTTACAAAACCCCTCTCTTTACTTACGGCTCGGTGGAGAGCTGATCCCCTTGGGGACGCAATGCGGCTGAGTCACCTCCCGACGCCGGACCCTCTGACGAAGATTTATTCCCCCGCTTTGAGGCCATGGCCTCCGGGTCTTCAGAGGCGGTCCTCTTTTTCCCCTGGATGGAGGAATTCTCGATTCCTCCTTCCCTGACAGCCCCCTTCGAGGAGGCGGTAGCTTCCTTGTTCCCCTCCTCGCCTTCTTCCAATGGCGCTACCTCCAGCATCTTGGTTAACACGGGATCTAGCGTGGTATTAGGGAGGGGGGCCGGACACCTGATAAGCTTTGCTTTTGCTATCCACTCTTGTTTAAAGGATAGCTATTTTGAGGGCAATTTTATGATAAATATACGGATAACGTGTCCGGGTACAGGGCTACTTACTTGAGTATCCGGGCGATTGCAGCTCAGACCTGCGTCCTCGGACGAGTCCGGACACATTGCTTGTGATCCAAAGAAAAGTTTGTACATCTCCACGGGCGTCGTGCCCATAAAATGTTGGAGAGCTCGTGCTCCTTCCGGATTAAACTCCCACAGGCGGAGGGGGCGACGTTTGCAGGGCAGAATGCGGCGAATCAACATAACCTGCGTCACTACGGCCAGATTGATATCTCTTTCTAGGAGATCTCGAATGCGGCCCTACAACAAGGGCACGTCCTTGGACGGCCCCCAGTTAAGCCCTTTATTGACCCATGACGCTAGCTGTGGTGGGGGACCCGAGCGAAAAGCAGGTGGCGGCACCCATGTGGTGCCCCTGGGAGCTGTGATGTAAAACCATCTCGTTTCCATAAGCCGAACTCCTCCTGAAAGGAGCCCTCGGTCCATGGAATGTCAGCAATCTTGCTTATAACAGCACCTCCGCACTCTGCGTGCTGCCCTTCGATCATCTTTGGCTCTACCTTGAAGGTTTTAAGCCACAATCCGAAGTGAGGAGTAATGTGGAGGAAGGCCTCACACACGACAATGGACGATGATATTTGGAGGATGGACTCTGGAGCGAAGTCGTGGAATTCCAGCCCGTAATAAAACATGAGCCCCCTCACAAAGGGATCAATCGGGAAGCCTAGCCCCCGAAGGAAGTGAGACATGAACACCACGCTCTCATCGGGCTTGGGAGTGGAATAACCTTCCCTTGAGCAGGCAGCCTCTGCGAGATTTCGCCGGTTAGATACCTGGCGTCACTCAGCTTTCGCACGTCTTCTTCCGTAACGGAGGAAGGCATCCACCGGCCTTGGAGGTCGAAGCCGGACATTATCGGAGGTCCGAAGCGCCTGAATCTGGAGCCTTGGGTGTTGGAGCTCAAGGTGAGAGGCGGATTTGTTTGAGATTGAAAGGAAGGAGTCAAGCCTTGGTCTCTTTATAAAGAGGATGAATACCAAGAGCCCTCCCCATGACCGTTTGGGACTCGCCTTCGATTGGAGAGATATACCAACAGGCACGATTGGGTTACCCACACCCGTATTGGTGAGAACCCCGGAATAAGGGGACACGATCTCTGCTTTGACAAGACATGCCAAGAAAACCGCCTCGCTAAACGCGCTGAGGTGGGACAGTAAAACGATTTGAATAAAGGCTTGGCCATGGTATGATGTCACGCTACAGAATACGTCAGCAGATTAGATTTGTTCAAATATTGTTCTCTCTACGGTGGTATGTGGAACTTATTTTGCAGAGCCGGACACTATCCTTGTGTTCAACATCTTCTATGAAGTATTCGGAGGAGGAACCCGCCTTGCAATGTTGAAGACAATTTGCGCGCCGGACTCGTCGTCATTGAAGCCTGGTTCAGGGGCTACTGAGGGAGTCCCGGATTATTGGGTGTC
Source organism: Triticum aestivum (assembly GCF_018294505.1). NCBI lineage: Eukaryota > Viridiplantae > Streptophyta > Magnoliopsida > Poales > Poaceae > Triticum > Triticum aestivum. The sequence continues at coordinate 613,366,530 of NC_057804.1, read as the reverse complement.
CGGATGACCGGACTATGACCTTTGGCCGGACTCCCGGACTATGAAGATACAAGATTGAAGACTTCGTCCCGTGTCCGGATGGGACTTTCCTTGGCGTGGAAGGCCAGCTTGGCGATGCGGATATGAAGATCTCCTCCCATTGTAACTGACTCTGTGTAACCCTAGCCCTCTCCGGTGTCTATATAAACCAGAGGGTTTTAGTCCATAGGACGGACAACAATCATACCATAGGCTAGCTTCTAGGGTTTAGCCTCTCTGATCTCGTGGTAGATCTACTCTTGTACTACCCATATCATCAATATTAATCAAGCAGGAGTAGGGTTTTACCTCCATCGAGAGGGCCCGAACCTGGGTAAAAACATCGTGTCCGTTGTCTCCTGTTACTATCCGCCTAGACGCACAGTTCAGGACCCCCTACCCGAGATCCGCCGGTTTTGACACCGACAGTTACCATCAGCACTTTGCCGGCAAACTGGACGTCAAGCGCCGCCATGCCACTATTGAGCAACAGCATGCAAGGACCGAAGGCAGGACGGACCTCAGGCTCTCTGGCTCAGAGAGCCGCGTTGAACGGCGACATGATAGTGCGCTTGAGTACAGGGAGTACAGGAGGGGGATTTGGGGGAACTGGAGTAGGAATCGAGATTCCAGAGGTGGGGGAGGGGCGGGAGATTGGGGATGAAAAGGTACCATGAATTTCGAACATGCGCCAATATGCTCTCGGCGCGCAAGCACACGAAAACACCGGTGGCACCCACATGTCGGCCTAAGAGTCCTTATTCTTTCTTTTTTAGAGAGCCTGGCCTTTTTTAGGATCTTGTGACAGCCTGGCCTGAGAGTCATAATTAACCTGTTTGGCATTGCGTTACTACTGGGCCCATATTCAACGACACCTCACTGGCCCAAACAAGTGTACATCATCGAAAAGACACTGAGCTCAAATTATATAACTTGAAAAAAGGAGATATACTCTGAACACTGGAGAATGGTGATGCCCTCATTTAGCCCACCAGTAGTTCAAGACAATAAACAGTTCGAAACAACGATATATACAACATTCAAACACTGACTAGTGACTACTACTGACATAAACAGCAAGACATGATAGTTCATAAGAGGTCTTGCCACACCACCAAAACGTACCCATCTGCAACGCTCAGACTCTCGTGATCTAGACGACAATGACATTCTAAACATAGGCAACTATTACATAGTAAGAGTGACATAGACGAGGATGACCAAATGACAAGGAATATGCATAACAAAAGAAAGAACTACCCATCCAGAACAAGCAGCAAAGACAACAAAGTCATTCGAATAGATGATCCAACACCATCATAATTTGCAGCCCCGCTTCAGCGACCAGTGATCCAGAGACACCAGTACTCCACCCTTTCGACGCAACAGCCCAATTACCTATCATCCTGAAGGCTTGAACCACATCACTGCCTGTCGTAATCGAGACATCCAAGGATCAAAGTTAATCCGGATGCCTTTGTTATTCTCACCCTCTTTTGGCTGCAGGCTATATCGTTGACAATCATGGGAGTTTGCTCCCGAACTCCTAGGGCTCGCCGTGTAGACACAGTTTTCCATAGCAAATAGACCCACTCTGCCATCAAGGTCCTTGCCAACGGTGATCTCGTGGTTAATCTAATAATTGAGTCCGAGAAACAAAGAGTGTGAACCAAAGCTATTTACCCGCTAAGGGAGTCCTGGATTAGGGGGTATCCGGATAGCCGGACTATATACTTTGGCCGGACTGTTGGACTATGAAGATACAAGATTGAAGACTTCATCTCTTGTCCCGATGGGACTCTCCCTGGCATGGAAGGCAAGCTTGGCGATTCGGATGTTAGATCTCCTTCTCTGTAACTGACTCTGTGTAACCCTAGCGCCCTCCGGTGTCTATATAAACCGGAGGGTTTAGTCCATAGGACAAGGACAACAAGGCCGCGGGTAGTTAGGGACCGCGGCGCTCCGCACTTGCCCTTTAGCTTCACCAGGAAGCCAAGTCTGAGCGTGCCTTGGGCCCGGGGGCTACTGTTGGCGTCCTGGATATGGGGGTGAGGGAGTCCTGGATTAAGGGGTCCTCGGATAGCCGGACTGTCGGGTTATGAAGATACAAGATAGAAGACTTCGTCCCGTGTCCGAGTGGGACTCTCCTTTGCATGGAAGGCAAGCTTGGTGATTCGGATGTGTAGATCTCCTTCTCTGTAACCGACTCTGTGTAACCCTAGCCCCCTCCGGTGTCTATAGAAACCGGAGGGTTTAGTCCGTAGGACAACAACAATCATAATCATAGGCTAGCTTCTAGGGTTTAGCCTCTACGATCTCGTGGTAGATCAACTCTTGTAATACTCATATCATCAAGATCAATCAAGTAGGAAGTAGGGTATTACCTCCATCGAGAGGGCCTGAACCTGGGTAAACATCGTGTCCCCCAGCCTCTTGTTACCATTAGCCTTAGACGCACAGTTCTGGACCCCCTACCCGAGATCCGCCGGTTTTGACACCGACATTGGTGCTTTCATTAGGAGTTCCACTGTGTCGTCGCGAAAAGGCTTGATGGCTCGTCTCATTGTGAAGGACAACATCACTTCTGGGTGAGCCCTGGATCTAGGCCAAACTGTCTGACTAGGCAGCTTTCGTCATGACCGCCCGATCGGCTGTCGCGCCGACGATGACTTCTCGGGTCATCAAAAACAGCCTCCACGTCAATTCAGAACTCGCCGAACCGATGGATCCAATGGAGCTCTCCTCCCTTAATGAGCTCTTGGATCGCATCACCGCTCTGGAAGTCGCTACGGACTATGATCAGATTGGGCTTAAACCTGACCAAAGGGAGATTAACTCTTTGCCGGTCACCCATGAGATAGCGGTAGTTGATGGGGAACGTAGCAATAATTCAAAATTTTCTACGCATCACCAAGACAATCTATGGAGATTCTAGCAACAAGAGAGGGAGATGATGATCATCTTCAGACGCTTGAAGATCGCTAAGCGGAAGCGTTACAAGAACGCGATTGATGGAGTCGTACTCGCAGCGATTCAAATCGTGAAAGATCCAATCTAGCGCCGAACGGATGGCGCCTCCGCGTTCAACACACATACAGCCCGGGTACATCTCCTCCTTCTTGATCCAGCAAGGGGAGAGGAGAAGTTGAGGGAGAACTCCGACAGTAGGATGGCATGGTGGTGCTGGAGCTCGTGGTATTCCTGCAGGGCTTCGCCAAGCACTACGGAGGAGGAGGAAGAGTTGGAGGAGGGAGGGGCTGCGCCAAAAGCAAGGGTGCTGCAGCCCTCCCCCCTCTATTTATAGGGTGAAGGAGAGAGTGGGCCGGCCCCTCTAGATCCCATCTAGAGGGGGGGGGGGCGGCCAGGAGGGGAGACTTGCCCCCCAAGCAAGGTGGAGGCGCCCCCCTCCCCTAGGGTTTCCAAACCCTAGGCGCCATGGGCCCTTGGGGGGGGGGGGCGCACCAGCCCACTAGGGGGCTGGTTCTCTCCCATATTCAGCCCATTAAGTCCCCCGGGGCAGGTGGCCCCACCCGGTGGACCTCCGGACACATTTCGGTGGTCCCGGTACAATACCGATAACCCCCGAAACCATGCCGGTGACAGAAACTGGACTTCCCATATATAAATCGTCACCTCCTGACCATTCTGGAACTCCTCGTGTCGGGGAAGCTGATCCACGAACACCTATGGGACCGGCGGACCGAGCCCCTTTCGGTTCGGCGGGGGCGGAGGTCGCACGAAGAGCAGATTGAGGCGAAGCACACGAGCAGTTTACCCAGCTTCAGAGCTCTCCAGAGAGATAATACTCCTACTGCTGCTTGTTTGATTATATTGTGTTCTTGCTCAAGAGAGCTAAGTGTTTTCCTAGTCTCCAATGGAACGAACTAGCTGAATTTGCGAACTAGTCGAACCCAACCCCCTCTACGTTGCGCATGGGCCTCCTTTTATATGCGCAAGGGGTCACCAACAGGTGGCAACGTAGAGAAGGGTAAAAACGTAAAAAGAGAGGTGGTTGGTACAGTTGCCTGCACAGTGCACCCTACCTAACCCTGACGGCAGGGGACAAGGGCCTTAAATGCCCGTCTGTGTCGCCCAAACAGTGCAGAAAAGGACCGTTAGGTGTGCCACCATTCGCCACGATGGCGATCTTGTCAGCGTCGCATGCCTCCGCGCACCACTGGCTGCACAGCACTCCGCCACGCGCGCCTGGAGAGGCCCCCAGGGCGACACGTTGGTGGATGCGCTGGAGCGCGGGCACGGAGTGGCCGCTTGCTGCGGCAAGCGCCTTGCCGCGGTCGTGGTCTTGTCGCTCCCGGAAGCTTGTCGCTAGCCGAGCCTTGCCGGGACGCGTGGTGCCTTGCGGCAAGTTCCTTGAGATGCCTCGGTTGGCCTTCCCGGCAAGCTCCTCTTGCGGGGGCCTTGTCTTTTTGACTTGAATACTTTGTTCTTGAATGGCTCCAAACGAGCTATGGAGTATCTTGGCGGTCACCCGGCAAGCCCTTGCCGCGGGGCGCTGCAACTGTCCGTGCACAAGTTTGGGGTACTAGGGTACCCCTATTCTAGTACACCGATAGGAGCCCCCGGGCATGGGCCACACACGGTGCCGAGTGCTATTGGGCCAGGCCCAAAACAGGGCACGGGCACGCGCGGCCCGGGTAACGCCGAATCTTGCTCCGGATCCACCGCACCCTCCCCCAACGGCACGCGCTGAACGCGGCATCGTGGGGGAGATCATGGGGGGTTTCTTTATTCGGAGGGGCGAAACGTCCGCCCCCTCCCTCTTTATAAGCAGGGGAAACAGGGGCAGTTTCCCCACTCCGCCGTTTGTTGCTCCAAGTCCAGAAATCTCCGCCGCTCCTCCCTCCTTCTTGAAGCAGAAAGAGAGCAGCGCTCCGCCCCCCGTCGCCACCAGCACCACCAACACCGCCGATCTCCCCCGCCACCTCCGCCATGGCTCCGAAAGCCGATAAGGGGAAGGGCGTGAAGTCGGCCGAGGCGCAGCGGCTCGCGGCGCTGCGGAAGGAGCGGGCCATCTTCCCCCCTCAGCTCGGCGCCAAGGAGTTGAGGGAGTACTATTACCTTTTCTAGTCGACGAAGACGCGTGCGCACCCGCGCACGAGGGTACTCCCGGCCACTGCATCGGAGCTGGCTCCAAACGGGTACCCATTCTTCGCGCTTTTCTTCTATTGCGGGCTCTGCCCGCCCTTCTCGGAGTTCTTCTGTGATATCATGAACACATACGGGCTCCGCCTCCTAGATTTCACCCCCAACGCCGTCCTTACGATGGCAGTTTTCGCACATTTGTGCGAAAACTTTGTCGGAGTCCACCCCAATGCAGCCCTTTTCCGCCACTTCTTCATGCCTCGGGTCGAGAGAGGAGAGCCGCTTTCCGGAGGGATCGCCTGGATCTCGAGAGTCGGCAAGAAAGAAGCATATCTGGAGGGTGAGCTTCGCAGCAAATGGGAGGAGTGGAGAGCGGAGTGGTGTTGGATTGTTGAGGAGAACCCGCAGCCGTTCACCGCCGTGCGCCAAGCCCCAATAGTACGCGGCAATGATTGGAGCAACGTGGCCCCGGAAGATGACAGGCTGAAGATCGCCGTCACCAGAATCCTCCGCCTTAGGCTTGCCGGGCTCACTGTAGGCGCTGTCGGCGCAGATTTCCTTCGCCGCCGCATCGCCCCCCTGCAGGAGAGAGGGAGGCCCGCCTGGGAGTTCAAGAACTCGGCGGACATCATGAGGCTGCGCCCGGGCCTCAACTTCAATTTCACGGTCCTGGAGCTGGATGCAATGCTCCTGGAGCTGTTCAAACGGGACCCTCAGCACCCGTTCCTGTTGCCGAGGAGCGTCGTTCCGCTGTGCAACAATTCTTCACTTGACCGGATCCGCGCGATGATGCCGTTGTGCGATTCTCACGGAATCGCCCCAACTTGGCAAGAGCTGGCGGATGACGTCGTGCGGGCGTTCTTCGACAGCCTGGAGGAAGTGCCGATCCGCGCCGACGAGCAGAGGAGCCTCACCCGACGAGCGCAAGAAGGATGCTGCCGCCCTCGGTGAACTGCAAGGTCTTCTCGCGGAGAGGAACAAGGAGCTCAGCGCCGCCAAGGACTCCAACGCGGATCTCGAGCTGAAGCTGGCCACGCTGACGCAGACGCTGGACGCCGCCAAGGAGCGAGAAGTGACCTTGTCGGAGAAGATCAAGGCCGACGAGGCGCTGCTGGCGAGCATTGCCGTCACCCAGAACTCATTCAGGGAGACGGTGGAGCACTGGACCGAGGGTCTGGTGAATATCGCCGCAGTCATCGACGGGGAGTTGGCGCAGCTGGGGATGGAGGACTTCGGGTACTCTTCCGACGAGCATCTCCAGCCCAGCGCCAAACTCAGTCTGTTCTTCAAAGGCGTGGCGACAGCTCTCCAGCGGCTTCGGGAGAAGATCCCAAAGCAGCTGGCCGACGAGTCGCGCAAGATTTGCGTGGGAGTTCTTCAGAAGGTGTTGGTGAAGGTGGCTTTGCGCAACCCGGGCCTCAACCTCACCAACGTCCTCAGATCCTTGTCGCCCGACGTCGATCTGGAAGCACTCAAGGCCCTTGTCGCACCCATTGTGGACAAGGTGAGCGAGGTCAGGAGGGTTGAGGGTGGTCGCGTAGACTAGGCCGCCTGCTTTATCTTTTTCCTTGTCGCTGTTAGTCATGTCATAGGAACAATGCGTTAGAGCTGCGATAAGTTATCTTGTAATATAACTTTATTTTGGATATCAATTGCTATGTTATCTCCTTTACTAGATCCCTTGTTTTGTATGTTTTTACCCTACACTTTTAGGGAACTTGTCGGTGCAGGCACCCGAGCCGCGAGCGCTGAGTGCGGGACGTCAGCAGCCTGCTGGCGGTGCTGCTCCGACAAGAAACCTTGTCGCGACTAGTTGCAGCACACTTAAGTTGTTGAGCGGACTCAAAACAAAGTAAGGGCGCATCTAGCTACGAGTTGGTTCCTCCGCGCACAGGTTTTCCATACAAAGCATGGTCGTTCGAGGAAGATAACTTAAAAATTAAAAACTAATTGCTCAGACTTTGGCAACTTAGCTTTTCTGTCGTCTGCTTCCCGGCAAGGCAAATCTTCCTTAAACGACGCCTGGTCCACACCATTATCTTCTCCTTCCCCCCGGCAAACTTGTGTGCGAGGGAACCTTCCTTTCCTTTGTTTGAGAAAAAGAAAAAGAGAAAATAAAGATATGGGGCCTTTCAGCTCGTTATTGCTTACCGGTGGTAGGTGCTGCACAAAGTGTCAGATAAAGCATGCAAATGTAAAGTAAAAAGCATGAAACTGACAAGATGTGCGGAGCACATGAGCTTTACTTATGCACGGGATCTGCGCCTCGCTTTGTACAAAGGATTACATGCAACAGCGGCAAGACTTGTACAAAAGGTGGTTGCCGGAACAGGTTCCGGCAATCGCGCCCTACGGGTAAAACTTACGAAGATGCTCAATGTTCCAGGAGTTGCTCCTCGCCGCTCGTCCGGAGATTGGCCTCCAGCTGCGCCACTTTTACCTCCAACTCTTTCTTGGCGGCCTCGGCAGCCACGGCAGCATCCCTTGTTTCTTGGAGAGCGCCGCCAATTGCTTGCTCCCGCGCGGCGAGCTCTTCCTCGTGGCTGTCAAGGTTCACCTTGCGCTGCGCTAATTCTCCCTCCCGCGCAGATAACCTCTCGGCAGCAAGCCGCTGCTGCTCTTCAACCTCAGCCTTCGCGAGGAGGAAGGCCTTCTTCTCTTCGGCGACTTGCTCCCGCTCCTCCGCCAAGCTCCGGAGAGTTTCCTGCCTGAGATCCCGGAGCTCCTCCGTGCGCTTCTCGATATCAACTCCCGCCCTCGCGACAAGCGCTTCTCGGGAAGCCAGCTTGGCTTGTCGGGCGCGGTAGAGCAGCGTCAGCTTTCGCAGCAGCCGCTCCTCTTCAGGCTCATCGCTGCTGCTTGGCGCGTCAACCAACGACAACCCGGCGGAGGCGAGCACCTCTCCGTCGAAAGTTTCTCCTTCGATCGGCGCCCTGGAGCTTGACGCCCAGGGAAGCTTGATGAAGACGCCATTGCCGGCCTTCAAGTAGGCGCCGGGCTGGGGCTCCTCGGAGTCTGGCTCTGCGGCAGCGGCGGGAGGATCGGTGGTCGGTGCAGCGCCTGGCGCTCCTGCGGCCTCAGGGCCGTCAGTATGATCGCCGGATCCCTCGCCGGCTTCTATGGTGGCAGCCTTGGCGGCCTCTTCGCCGGCGGGTTCATCAGCGCCGGCCTCTCCTTTAGCGGCTTCGGTCTCCATCGGCTCAGTGGTGGATGGATCTGAAGAACGAAGAATGGAGAGGAGTCAAGAAACTATGCAAAAAGAAAGTCAGAAGAAGAAGAATCCAAGGGCAAGTTTGTAGGCAGGTGGATTACCTGTGCCGGGGTCTGCAGTCGCGGTCTCAGCCGCCGGAGGATCACTGGCGTCTTCCCTTGCCGGAGAATTGGCCCTTGCCGGAGAACGCTCCCTTGTCGGGGACTCTACCCTTGGCGGCGTAGTCGAAGCAGATGGCGCTTCGGGGGCGGCTTCCGGGACCTCCTGGTGAGGCTGCTCTGCTCCTGCACAAGTCCAACAATTAAGATATCAGTAAGAGAAAAGAGCCACCATGAGCGCCTGTCAGCAAGAAGTAAAAATCATGTACTTACGCTGGGGGCTGCGTTGGGGGCTGCTCTGGGGAGTAGTTGCCGGGTCCGTCAAGGTGGGCTCAGGCACGCCCCCTGCTGACACGGCGGGATCGTCTTCGATGACGATCACCGAGGCCTTGGCCCTCTTCGCCGCTCTCTGGGCCAGCGTCCTGAAAAGGAATGGATTCAGATCGAGGCAAGTTAGATACAGAATGAAAGCGACAAGATTGAAGAACTACGAGGACAGCAAGAAAGCTTACTCTTCTTCTTCATCATCATTGGAGTTGAGCGCGGAGAGATCGAAGTCCGGCTCCCCTCCGGTGTGGCGAGGCGGAGGAGTGGGATCCCTTGCCCGCTTGGCGGGAGTGGCGACGGTGGACCGGGAAGGTCCCGCTCCAGTTGCCGCAGCGGCGGGAGGCGCTCCCGCGGCAACGGTGCTTGCCGCGGTAGAGCGCGTCGCGCGGCTCGGCGGCTGTTGACCCGTCTGGCGCCCCGCTGCATCATCGGCCCTGCGGAGACGCCTTCTTGGTGCAGCCGGGGGCTCCACTTGCGGCAGGCTATCTGAAGGCTCTGGCTCTTCCTCGCCGGGCTCGCTCGGCTCGGCCTCGGGGCCGGCAAGATCTTCCTCGCCGGCGAACTCCTCGCGCTCGGCAAGGCTTGCCACTTCTGCTGCCTCTACCTCCGCCTCGGTGAAACTGAACTCGCCCGCGGCGGCTGCTGCCGCGGCCTCTTCTGCCCTAGTGGCGATGCGTTGCAGCTCCGCATCGGTGGTGTCGCGGGTGAGGCTCCTCTGCTCGTCGGCGCGGATCGGCACTTCCTCCAGGGTGTCGAAGAATGCCTGCACGACGTCATCCGCCGACTCTTGCCAAGTTGGGGCGATTCTGTGAGAATCGCACAACGGCATCATCGCGCGGATCCGGTCAAGTGAAGAATTGTTGCACAGCGGAACGACGCTCCTCGGCAACAGGAACAGGTGCTGAGGGTCCCGTTTGAACAGCTCCAGGAGCATTGCATCTAGCTCCAAGACCGTGAAATTGAAGTTGAGGCCCAGGCGCAGCCTCATGATGTCCGCCGAGTTCTTGAACTCCCAGGCGGGCCTCCCTCTCTCCTGCAGGGGGGCGATGCGGCGGCGAAGGAAATCTGCGCCGACAGCGCCTACAGTGAGCCCGGCAAGCCTAAGGCGGAGGATTCTGGTGACGGTGATCTTCAGCCTGTCATCTTCCGGGGCCATGTTGCTCCAATCGTTGCCGCGTACTATTGGGGCTTGGCGCACGGCGGTGAACGGCTGCGGGTTCTCCTCAACAATCCAACACCACTCCGCTCTCCACTCCTCCCATTTGCTGCGAAGCTCACCCTCCAGATACGCTTCTTTCTTGCCGACTCTCGAGATCCAGGCGATCCCTCCGGCAAGCGGCTCTCCTCTCTCGACCCGAGGCATGAAGAAGTGGCGGAAAAGGGCTACATTGGGGTGGACTCCGACAAAGTTTTCGCACAAATGTGCGAAAACTGCCATCGTACGGACGGCGTTGGGGGTGAAATCTAGGAGGCGGAGCCCGTATGTGTTCATGATATCACAGAAGAACTCCGAGAACGGCGGGCAGAGCCCGCAATAGAAGAAAAGCGCGAAGAATGGGTACCCGTTTGGAGCCAGCTCCGATGCAGTGGCCGGGAGTACCCTCGTGCGCGGGTGCGCACGCGTCTCCGTCGACCAGAAAAGGTAATAGTACTCCCTCAGCTCCTTGGCGCCGAGCTGAGGGGGGAAGATGGCCCGCTCCTTCCGCAGCGCCGCGAGCCGTTGCGCCTCGGCCGACTTCACGCCCTTCCCCTTATCGGCTTTCAGAGCCATGGCGGAGGTGGCGGGGGAGATCGGCGGCGTTGGTGGTGCTGGTGGCAACGGGGGGCGGAGCGCTGCTCTCTTTCTGCTTCAAGAAGGAGGGAGGAGCAGCGGAGATTTCTGGACTTGGAGCAACAAACGACTGAGTGGGGAAACTGCCCCTATTTCCCCTGCTTATAAAGAGGGAGGGGGCGGACATTTCGCCCCTCCGAATAAAGAAACCCCCCACGATCTCCCCCACGATGCCGCGTTCAGCGCGTGCCGTTGGGGGAGGGCGCGGTGGATCCGGAGCAAGATTCAGCGTTACCCGGGCCGCGCGTGCCCGTGCCCTGTTTTGGGCCTGGCCCAACAGCGCTCGGCACCGTGTGTGGTCCATGCCCGGGGGCTCCTGTCGGTGTACTAGAATAGGGGTACCCTAGTACCCCGAACTTGTGCACGGGCAGTTGCAGCGCCCCGCGGCAAGGGCTTGCCGGGTGACCGCCAAGATACTCCATGGCTCCTTTGGAGCCATTCAAGAACAAAGTATTCAAGTCAAAAAGACAAGGCCCCGGCAAGAGGAGCTTGCCGGGAAGGCCAACCGAGGCATCTCAAGGAACTTGCCGCAACGCACCACGCGTCCCGGCAAGGCTCGGCTAGCGACAAGCTTCCGGGCGCGACAAGACCACGACCGCGGCAAGGCGCTTGCCGCGGCAAGCGGCCACTCCGTGCCCACGCTCCAGCGCATCCACCAACGTGTCGCCCCGGGGGCCTCTCCAGGCGCGCGTGGCGGAGGGCTGTGCAGCCAGCGGTGCGCGGAGGCATGTGACACTGACAAGATCGCCATCGTGGCGAACGGTGGCACACCTAACCGTCCTTTTCTGCACTATTTGGGCGACACAGACGGGCATTTAAGGCCCTTGTCCCCTGCCGTCAGGGTTAGGTAGGGTGCACTGTGCAGGCAACTGTACCAACCACCTCTCTTTTTACGTTTTTACCCTTCTCTGCGTTGCCACCTGTCGGTGACCCCTTGCGCATATAAAAGGAGGCCCATGCGCAACATAGAGGGGGTTGGGTTCGACTAGTTCGCAAATTCAGCTAGTTCGTTCCATTGGAGACTAGGAAAACACTTAGCTCTCTTGAGCAAGAACACAATATAATCAAACAAGCAGCAGTAGGAGTATTATCTCTCCGGAGAGCTCCGAAGCTGGGTAAACTGCTCGTGTGCTTCGCCTCGATCTGCTCTTCGTGCGACCTCCGCCCCCGCCGAACCAAAAGGGGCTCGGTCCGCCGGTCCCATAGGTGTTCGTGGATCAGCTTCCCCGACATCTTTGGCAAAGCTTGACAGTTCTAGTGCCCACTCGACAATCCTGCCTGTTGCTTCTGGATTTTGCAGTATCCTCTTCAACGGAAAGCGAGTGACAACTGTGATCTCATGTGCTTGGAAGTAATGGCGCAGCTTTCTCGAGGCCATGAGAAGGCCGAAAAGCAACTTCTGCACACCGGAGTACCTTGACCTAGCCCCCTGCAAAAGGGAACTGACAAAGTAAACTGGGCGCTGCACCATTCTCTTCTGCACCTCCTTGTGTGTCTGCACAGATCCATCTTTGTCGGGACCAGAGCTTGCCGGACTAGAGCTTGTCGGACCAGAGCTTGTCGGTGAAGCCTCCTGCTTGTCGCTGGATGCATCTGTCATGGTTGCTGGCTCATCATCTACCTCCCTCTCCGCCACTAACGCAGCACTAACCACTTGATTGGTTGCCGCTATATACAGCAACAACTTCTCTTGTGGCCTAGGTGCGACAAGTGTTGGAGCGGAGGACAGGTATCTCTTCAAGTCCTGCAGCACATCCTCCGCTTCCAGAGTCCATTTCATTGGACCTGCCTTTTTCAATATTTTGAAAAACGGCAGGGCGCGCTCAGCAGATCTAGAGATAAACCTGCTGAGAGCAGCCACGCAACCGGCAAGTCTTCGTACATCCTTGACGCGCTTTGGTGCTTCAATCTGCTCAATGGCTTTGATCTTGTCGGGATTGGCTTCAATCCCCCGCTGAGACACAAAGAACCCGAGAAGCTTGCTGGAAGGGACTCCAAACACACACTTCTCGGGGTTCAGCTTGAGGTTGATCTTGCGCAGATTCGCAAATGTTTCATCTAAATCCTGGATCAGGGTTGCTTTGTCCTTGCTCTTGACCACTATGTCATCCATGTAGGCTTCCACATTTCTGTGCATTTGCGGCTCAAAAGCGTGATGGACTACCCTTGCAAATGTTGAACCAGCGTTCTTCAAATCAAAGGGCATCCGTACAAAACAGTATGTGCCACATGGGGTAATGAACGCGGTTTTCTCCTCATCCTCTTCTGCCATGAAGATCTGATGGTATCCTGAGTATGCATCAAGAAATGAAAGCAAGTCACATCCGGCTGTGGAGTCAACAATCTGGTCGATGCGCGGCAAGGGAAATGGGTCTTTGGGACAAGCTTTATTGACATCGGTAAAATCGATACAAAGCCTCCATTTCCCGTTGGCCTTGCGCACGACAACAGGATTGGCCAACCACGTAGGATGGAGCACTCCTCTGACAAGGCCTGCTGTTTCCAACTTCTTGATTTCTTCTGCGATGAATTCTTGGCGCTCCACTGCCTGTTTCCTAACTCTCTGCTTGACGGGCCGCGCATGAGGACATACGACAAGGTGGTGCTCAATTACTTTCCTGGGAACACCGGGGATGTCAGACGGTTGCCATGCAAACACGTCGACATTCGCCCGCAGGAAAGCAACGAGCGCGCTTTCCTATTTAGGGTCGAGCGTGGCACTGATGGTGAAGGTACCACCAGTGCCGTCCTCCTTGGCGGACACCTTCTTGGTCTCTGGTGGAGCTGCCATTGCCTTCTTACACTTGCCGGTGGAGCTCGATGGTGCGTCCTCGACGGTAGCGCAGCACTCCGAAGAGGTGCCTTGCCGGAGTGGGCATCAGAACTCTTGCCGGACTTGGTCTTCTTCTTCCCCCCGGGAGCTTCAACGGCAAGTGGTTTGCGATCTGTTGCGGCCGTTGCCTCCCGGTAGATCTTGTCGGCGCAGATAAGAGCATCCTTCTTGTCGCCAGAGACAGAGATGACGCTTATCAGGCCTGGCATCTTCAGTACGTTGTATGCATAGTGAGAGGCTGCCATGAATTTGGCGAGTGCTGGACGACCGAGTATCCCATTGTAAGGCAATGGGAAATCGGCAATGTCAAACGTGACCCTCTCAGTCTTGAAGTTCAGCTCGCTGCCAAATGTCACAGGCAACGTGATCTTTCCCTTCGGCTTGCTCCTTCCCGGATTGATTCCTTGAAAAGTGCCGGTCTCTTCGAGCTCGCTGTCAGGGATCTGGAGTTTCTGGAGCATCGCAGAGGAGATCAGGTTCAAGCCGGCCCCACCGTCAACTAGCATCTTAGTGACCTTGAGGTTGCGGATAGTTGGTGAAACCAACATCGGCAAGCACCCGACCGCAGTTATGCGATCTGGGTGGTCCTCAATATCAAAGATGATAGGCGTGCTGGACCATTTCAGAGGCCTGCGCGACTCGACGGGTGGTTCTGCCGCATTGACTTCCCGCACCCATTGTTTGAGCTGGCGGTGTGAAGCATGCAGAGAAGCACCGCTGTCAACGCATAGGACCTCTGTGGCTTTCTGGAACTCCTGCTCATCGGTCTCATCATCATCCATGTCTTCGTCATCGTCGTCATCTTCATCCTTGTCGCGGCCGTGGGGAGGTCTGTCTCCTTGCCACTGCTTGGCCTTGCCGCGGCGTCCTCCCTGGCCGGGACGTTTCTTGCCGGATCCCCCAGCACCTTCCTGGGCCTTCTCCTTGTCGCGCCGCTCGTATTCAGCCCTTTGCTGTTCAACAAGCTGCTCGACTTTCTTGCAGCTCTGGAGGTCATGGCCCTTGGTGCGGTGGATCTTGCATTACTGCTTGTTGGTGTTGTCCTGCTTGTCGGTGGCCGCCACAGCCTCTGCGACAATCTCCTTGCCGGAGCCACCAGCTTTGGCTTTCTGGGCGCCACCTCCGTTGCCGAACTGCTCGACAACTAGCACCTCTTTTCCTTTCTTCTTTCTGTTATTCCGCCGCCGGGTTTTCCTTGCCGGGGCGGTATCCTCACTGTCAGATCCTCCTGCTCCTGTGTTCTCTCCGGGGAGTCTCCTCCCTTCCTTAGCACGTGCACACTTGTCGGCCAGGGCATATAGCTCACTAACGTCTCTGATCTTGCACATCGCCATCTCCTCCCGCATCCTACGGTTGCGCACGTTCTGATGGAACGCGCTGATCACCGCGGTAGGGTGGACATCTGGGATGTTATGCTGTACACAGCTGAACCTCTGTATGTACTTGCGCAAGGGCTCTCCTTCCTTCTGGGCGAGCAGGTGAAGGTCACTCTCTTGGCCATGAGGCTTGTGGCCGCCTGTGAAGGCGCCGACAAACTGATGGCACAGGTCAGCCCAGGAAGATATGGAGTTGTCCGGCAAGTGCATGAGCCAGGATCTGACATTGGGCTTGAGCACCAACGGGAAGTAGTTGGCAAGGATCTTGTCGTCTCGCCCCCCAGCAGCTTGCACCGCAATGGTGTAGATGCTGAGGAACTCCGACGGGTGCGTCTTGCCATCGTACTTCTCCGGTACATCTGGCTTGAAATTCTTCGTGCTAGGCCACTGGACCTGCCGCAGCTCACGAGTGAACGCAGGGCAACCTACCACGTACGGCAAGTCGCCTGGTTCTCCGGGCGCGTGCATGTCAATAGAGGTCCCAGCGCGCTTGTCGGATTGACGTCGCGCTTCTCTTCGGCGCTCGATGCGAGTTCAAGCGTCTTCTTGCTGTCTATCGCGAAGAACTTGGCGTTGATCGCGACGAGCTCGTGGATCCGACGATGCGGTGGAGTCGCTGTCGAGGTGGATCCGGCGAGTCGGCAATCTTGGCCTTCGGGGTGGAGAGTGCATGGTGGTTACACCCCCACCAGTTTCGTCGCCACCGGCTTGCGCCTGGCAGTCCTGCCATGGCAGCGACGTGCTCGGCTGCCGTGGAGTGTCGCCGTTGGCGAAGCCGATGAGGCTCTGAATGGTGGCCCTCCATTGGTCGATCTTGTCTTCCGCAGGAGGATAGTCCAGGAGCAGTTGAGCTCGCGCCAGAGCTTCTGCTGGAGTGGTGGGCGGTAGTGGCGATCGGTGCGAGGAGCGGGACATGCTCGGACTTCTAACTATGTTAGAAGGAGCAGTACCCCGTCCAGGTGACCGTGCCTCGCTCGTGCTAGCGCGCTGACGTGCCTGCTGGTCTTGAGCGCCCCGAGATCCACCAGCTTGATCTTGGTCCAACAAACGTATGGTACCACGAATACCATGACGCTGTCGGTCTTGCGCCTCCTGAGAGGGGCGCGGCGGATGTGAAGACAGCAAGGTTTGTGCAGCCTTGTCCTTGGACCTGGCAGCACCGTGAGCTTCCTCGTCGATGTCTGTTCTTCCACCAGCGTCAACCCCACCACCTGTTTGCTTCGGTGGCGGTGAGATCGACGCGGGCGGAGCAGCTGCCTCCGAAGCCTTCTTCTTCAGTGGCATGTTGATGAAGAAAATGAAGATCTAGCTCGTCTGAACGCCGGATCAAGTTCGCACAATCTCGATGCCCCCTACCTGGCGCGCCAAAGATGTCGGGGAAGCTGATCCACAAACACCTATGGGACCGGCGGACCGAGCCCCTTTCGGTTCGGCGGGGGGGCGGAGGTCGCACGAAGAGCAGATCGAGGCGAAGCACACGAGCAGTTTACCCAGCTTCGGAGCTCTCCGGAGAGATAATACTCCTACTGCTGCTTGTTTGATTATATTGTGTTCTTGCTCAAGAGAGCTAAGTGTTTTCCTAGTCTCCAATGGAACGAACTAGCCGAATTTGCAAACTAGTCGAACCTAACCCCCTCTACGTTGCGCATGGGCCTCCTTTTATATGCGCAAGGGGTCACCGACAGGTGGCAACGCAGAGAAGGGTAAAAACGTAAAAAGAGAGGTGGTTGGTACAGTTGCCTGCACAGTGCACACTACCTAACCCTGATGGCAGGGGACAAGGGCCTTAAATGCCCGTCTGTGTCGCCCAAACAGTGCAGAAAAGGACCGTTAGGTGTGCCACCGTTCGCCACGAGGGCGATCTTGTCAGCGTCGCATGCCTCCGCGCACCGCTGGCTGCACAGCCCTCCGCCACGCGCGCCTGGAGAGGCCCCCAGGGCGACACGTTGGTGGATGCGCTGGAGCGTGGGCACGGAGTGGCCGCTTGCCGCGGCAAGCGCCTTGCCGCGGTCGTGGTCTTGTCGCGCCAGGAAGCTTGTCGCTAGCCGAGCCTTGCCGGGACGCGTGGTGCGTTGCGGCAAGTTCCTTGAGATGCCTCGGTTGGCCTTCCCGGCAAGCTCCTCTTGCCGGGGCCTTGTCTTTTTGACTTGAATACTTTGTTCTTGAGTGGCTCCAAAGGAGCCATGGAGTATCTTGGCGGTCACCCGGCAAGCCCTTGCCGCGGGGCGCTGCAACTGCCCGTGCACAAGTTCGGGGTACTAGGGTACCCCTATTCTAGTACACCGACACCTCGTGACATCCAGGATCTCATCCGGGACTCCGAACAACATTCGGTAACCACATACTTATTCCCATAACAACTCTAGCGTCACCGAACCTTAAGTGTGTAGACCCTACGGGTTCGGGAATCATGTAGACATGACCGAGACGTTCTCTAGCCAATAACCAACAGCGGGATCTGGATACCCATGTTGGCTCCCACATGTTCCACGATGATTCGGATGAACCACGATGTCAGGGATTCAATCAATCCCGTATACAATTCCCTTTGTCAATCGGTATGTCACTTGCCCGAGATTCGATCGTCGGTATCCCAATACCTCGTTCAATCTCGTTAGAGGCAAATCACTTTACTCATTCCGTAATGCATGATTCCAGGACTAACTTCTTAGTCACATTGAGCTCATTATGATGATGCATTACCGAGTGGGCCCAGAGATACCTCTCCGTCATACAGAGTGACAAATCCCAGTCTTGATTCGTGCCAACCCAGCAGACACTTTCGGAGATACCTGTAGTGCACCTTTATAGTCACCCAGTTACGTTGTGACATTTGGTACACCCAAAGCATTCCTACGGTATCTGGGAGTTGCACAATCTCATGGTCTAAGGAAATGATACTTGACATTAGAAAAGCTCTTAGCAAGCGAACTACACGATCTTGTGCTATGCTTAGCACTAGGTCTTGTACGTCACATCATTCTCCTAATGATGTGATCCCATTATCAATGACATCTAGGGTCCATGCTCAGGAAACCATAACCATCTATTGATCAACGAGCTATTCAACTAGAGGCTCACTAGGGACGTGTTGTGGTCTATGTATTCATGCATGTATTACGGTTTCGAGTTAATAGAATTATAGCATGAACAATAGAAAATTATCACGAACAAGGAAATACAATAATAACCATTTTATTATTGCCTCTAGGGCATATTTCCTACAGTAGTGGAAGAGCAACACATGGATTATCCCTCTATTTTGAGGACAAACTATGTCCAGATTTCTGAGCTCTACGAGCCGGATACCCGTTCGCGGGAGGACATGACCCAAACCCCGAACTTAGAATCGAGCGGCGGGCCAGGAAAACTGGGCAACATCTAGGAGCTCGAGCTGCCAAGCTCGGAAGTCTCTCTACCCGTGGGTCTCAGATCGGATCAGGGTTCGGACTTAAATCTACCCACCCGCCTAGATTTAAGCAATCTTTCCCATATCAGACAAGAGCCCCAAGAGACAGTACATCACTACTGGGCCAGATTCCTCCTTGTGATAAACAAGGTCAAGGACTATCGCGAGGAAGACGCAATCTCGTTCTTTTGCCAAAATTGCACGGACAAGGGGATCCTCAATGCTATAAGTCGCCATGACATAGTACAATTTGCTGACTTAGCGGCCATAGTATAGAAGTACTACGCGATGGAAAGCGCCGTGAAAACCCAAACAAACTTCTGGGATAATCCAGCTCTCAATAAACCCTTCGTCCGAACTAAATGGGTAAACTCTCGCAAGTCACCCAATTCAATTACCAAAAAACCAAGGCCCGCTGCAGGGCGTGGAACCATATTGGAGGAATGGCTCAATGGGCCATGAAAAATTCATAGCACACTGGATACCGTGCCAACACATAGCCTTAGAGCATGTTGGATACTCTGGCAGGTAGCGAAAAGCGGCAAGGATCTCCTCATCAACCATACAGCAGAGCAACACCCCACCGAGAATAACAATGAGGTACTGACAATCTTCGAGACTTTCGCCTCTAATAATAGGCACAAGCGAGCTCTCCGCAGTCTCGCCGAAGTTTGCCACGTGGCAACAATAAATCCATGGAACGACGCTGCTATAACTTTCAATGCCAGTGACGAACCTCAATTCCGAACAGTCCGGGCACCAACCGCTTTGGTCCTTAGTCCAATCGTGGACGGCTTCTGGCTCACTTAAGTGCTCATGGATAGCGGAAGCGGATTAAACCTCATCTACGAGGAAACCCTGAACAAGATGGAAATAGACAAGAACCGCATTGAGCGGAGTAGCACAACCTTCAGAGGAATCATCCCTAGTCGGGAGGCACGATGCGCAGGAAAAATCACAATAGATGTAGTATTCGGCATGCCGAAAAATTATAGGTCCGAAGAAATCACATTCCAAGTGGCCCCATTTAGCAGTGGATACCACACCCTTTTAGGGCGGGACGCATTTGCGAGCTTTCAAGCTATACCCCATTACGGGTACATGAAGCTCAAAATGCCCGGGCCCAATGGAATCATCACTCTAGCTAGTGATCCGGACATTGCACTCCGCGCCAAAAATAAAACCGCCGCACTAGCCCTGGAGGCATTATCCGAAGCCCTCGCGGCCGAAGAACTAACCACGCTGCATGCCACAATGGATAGAGACGACGTGATACTCGACAAGCGACCCAAGTCCACCTCTTTCAAACCCGCGGACAAGGTAGTCAAATTCCAGGTCCACCCAACTGACCCCACAAAAATAGCTTCCATTGGGACACATCTGAACCCTATAATAGACGCCGCACTGCGAGATTTCTTGCGTGAGAATTGGGATATTTTTGTCTGGCACCCTTCAGACATGCCAGGCATCCCATGCAGGCTGGCCGAACACAGCTTAAATATACTGAAGGGATATAAGCCAGTCAAGCAGACTCTTAGGCGCTTCTCAGAGCCTAAGCGGCAAGCCATGGGAGAAGAGCTAGCTAAGTTACTCGAGGCCGGATTCATCAGAGATATAAAACATCCGAATTGGCTAGCAAACCTAGTGATGGTACCAAAGAAGGACAAATCCTGGCGCCTATGTGTCGATTTCAAGGACCTCAATAAGGCCTGCCCAAAGGATCCATTCCCCCTCCCTAGCATTGATCAAATTATCAATGCTACCACAGGACACGACTCATTGTGTTTCCTCGACGCATACTCTGGATACGATCAAATCAAGATGGCGGAGTCCGACCAAGCCTCAACGGCCTTCATCACACCATACGACCCCTTCTGTTTCAATACCATGCCTTTTGGGCTCAAAAATGCCGGCACAGCCTATCAACGCATGATTCAGACATGCCTGGAGAAACAAATAGGCAAAACAGTGGAGACATACGTGGACGACGTGGTCATCAAAACAAGACACGTCCAAACTTTAATAGATGACTTGAGGCTCACGTTTGACAACCTCCGAACATATGACATCAAGCTCAACCTGGAAAAATGTGTTTTTGGCGTACCTTACGGGAAGTTGCCCGGCTTCATCGTCTCCAATAGAGGAATTGAAACAAATCTGGTAAAAATCCGAGCTCTATCACAGTTGGCTACCCCAACAGACCTCAAGCAAATCTAGAAATTAACTGGATGTGTGGCTACATTAAGCTGCTTTATCTCCCGATTAGGAGAAAAGGCACTACATTTTTATCGCCTTCTTCGACGCACCGAACACTTCGAGTGGATGGATGCGGCCACGGCCGGAATGGAAGAAATAAAGACCCTCTTGGCCAGTAATCCAATCATGACCACGCCAAATACTGGTGAACCTATGCTATTATACATAGCCGCAATATACCAGGTTGTAAGCACAGTGGTCGTCGTCGAACGAGAAGCGGACGGACACAAGTTCCTGCTCCAAAAGCCGGTATATTACGTGTCCACTGTCCTCACTCCATGCAAATCCCGGTACCCACACTATCAAAAGATAGCATACGCGGTCTTCATGGCATCCCGGAAGCTACGACACTACTTTCAAGAGTGTTCGATTACGGTGGCCTCCGAAGTACCACTCAATGACATAATAAATAACCGCGATGCCATGGGACGGATTGCTAAACGGGCTATCGAGCTCCTTCCATTCGACATAACATACAAACCACGGGGAGCCATTAAATCGCAAGTATTGGCTGACTTTGTCGCCGAATGGACAGAAGCCGAACTCCCTAAAGAGTATGGCGCATACTCCAATTGGATCATGCACTTCGACGGTTCTAAAATGCTGGCCAGATTGGGAGCGGGTGTTGTCCTGACACCCCCCACCGGAGACATGGTCCAATACATACTCCAAATATTATACACAGACTCCAACAATGCAGCCGAATATGAGGCTCTATTGCATGGTCTTCGGATGGCAGTCTCCATGGGCATCCAACGCCGAGAAGTGCGCGGGGACTCGAACCTCGCAATATCACAAATAAATGGAGACTTTGATGCCAAGGATCTGAAAAGGCTCGAATTCCACCATGTGGTCCGAGAAAACAATCAAGCGGCGGATATCCTCGCCCGCATTGGCGCTAAACGCGACCCCGTCCCACCTAATATCTTCTTGGAAAGACTGTTCAAGCCATCCATGGTATGGGAAGGGGAGACCGGCAACACCAGTCCGGATCCGAATATAACCCCAGATTCCGAACCATCTGACATAAGCAGAGGCTCTGCCACCGAAATAACACCCTTGGCCCATGAAATCATGGTTGTTTTCGCCCCGTGGATCGAGCCCTTCTTAACCTACCTAACTAGGCAAGAGCTCCCCGAGGACCAAAATGAGGAACGTTGCATTGTGCGGCGCTCGAAGGCCTACAAAGTCCACGAGGGAGAGCTTTATAGGAAAAGCGCCACCGGAGTACTCCAAAGATGCATCTCCGAAGAGGAAGGGCTGCAGCTCTTGGCTGAAATCCATGCCAGACTCGGCAGGCACCACGCCGCAGCTCGAGCATTTGTAAGAAAGCCTTCCGTATAGGTTTTTACTGGCCGACAGCCCGGGCAGATGCACATGACCTTGTCCAACATTGCGTTGGTTGCCAACTCTTCGCCAATCAGAGCCACATGCCCCCTACCGCTCTCGAAACAATCCCCATGACTTGGCCCTTCGTGGTCTGGAGGCTGGATATGGTCGGACCTCTTAAAGGGGGAAGCCATAAGAAAAAATACTTATTGGTCATGGTGGACAAGTTCACCAAATGGATAGAAGCTAAACCAGTTAAAACAGCCGAATTCGGACCAGTGATAGACTTCATATCAGGAGTTGTGCACCGTTACGGTGTCCCCCACAGCATCATCACTGATAATGGCTCAAATTTCACAGCCGATGAGGTGAAAACTTGGTGCGGAAATATGGGCATTAAGCTTGATTACGCCTCTGTCTATCACCCCCAAACAAATGGACAAGTCGAACGTGCAAATGGTCTTATCATGAGTGGCATCAAACCCAGACTAGTGCGATCCTTGAAGGAATCAGATACGCACTGGGTAGAGGAGCTCGAATCCGTACTCTGGGGGCTGCGGACCACGCCAAATCGCACCACCGGATACACACCATTTTTTATGGTGTACGGCGCAGAGGCAGTACTACCTTGCGATATAATTCATGACTCACCTCGCGTGCGCATGTATGAAGAGAAAGAAGCCGAGCTAGATTGGCAGGACAACCTAGATGCCCTGGAGGAGGAGCGTGACATCGCAAAAGCCCGTTCCGCATTCTATCAGCAGCAGGCTCGAAGTTATCGAAGCAGAGAAGTATCGGCCAAAACTTATAACTTTGGCGAACTCGTTCTACGCCTACCGGAGAAGAAGAAGGACAATCTCAAGCCCAAGTGGGAGGGTCCCTTCATCATTGATAAAGTTCTCACCGAAGGAGTGTATCGTCTGTGTAATGCATCAGATAACAGACTCGAGCCGAACCCATGGAATGTGGCCAGACTCCGAAGATTCTACGCCTAGTGCCGAACTCAGTGTTCGTCTCCTTAACTCCGCCTTTCCAATTATGTCCTCCTTTTTTATTTATCTTCCTCTTTTCTTTTTACACACAAAGCCTTAAATGCTTTACGGATGCTTCGATCGCTCCGACCACACTATGCATGCTCAATATAGCTGGGGGCTTCCTATACGGAAGCTTAATATAATTATTTTCATGGCTTCAAGCCCACCACATATGCGTCACCTTTCCATATGTGCCTTTTCTTCACCATTATATGCATCGATATGACTTAAGTTTTGGCCATGCTGGGTTGCCTGGCTCTTGTGTTTATGCCATACATTCCCATTAATTTGGCTAGGGCATAAGGGGAGCACCTCTGCGATTGTTACTGCCAGTTCAGCCGGATGTGTACCTCAGACTGGGTGAAGCCGAAAGCTAGCGTTCTTAAGGGAATATTCTGTCGGTGAACAAAAGATGTTTTTTGTTTATTACAACATAAATCCCCAGATGTTTTGTATCCCGCGTCTCTGTTCGCAGTTCGGACATGCACATCGATGCCTGCATACCCAGGGAAAGGAACCCCTAACGGAACTATTCTCTCTGGAAGATGTTTCTTACTATCCATGTAATATAACATAACTAGTCGGGTACTTGTCTGTTCAAGCACTTATGACCCCTATGCCTGGTTTCCAGGCGTACCCCGGTTTTAAATAACTGAGCGGGTATTCGGATACACTTCGGACTGTTGGTTCTGGAGGCTGAAGCAAAAAGGTCCTCCATGACAAATGATTTACAATCCGGCTAGGGACTACATACGTCCATTGAAGTACATAGTCACTTGGACTGGCTAAATTCTTCTTCTATACCATCCAACAGGCTGTCTAGCCTACAATCCTGTTGGGAATACTTTGCGGCTAATGCTACTTGGTCATGCACCAGACTTACGAGAATCTCTTTCCCATCTGGCCCCAGCGGTCCGACCTCGTTCATATGGTTTGGATCAGCCTTGGCGTATCGCATCTTCACCATGGCCCAGGCTTCCCTTGCACCTTGTCGGCAGGCTGATACCTTCCATAACTGGAAGCGCCGCCGTGCTCCTTTGAGCATATCCACAAGCTCCCCCATGCCTCCTGGCGGGGAATCGGATGGCCACAAGGCCTGGGCAATACCCTGCATCACCTGCCGAGTTCGTTCGTGCAGTTGTGAGAGATCTTGCAGCAAATCGCATGCGGATTCGGGCATCTCCTCTCTAGGACGTCCTGTCAACATACCTACAGACATAACTCTATTAATACGCTTCCTCGCCGAACTGTACTGCAGTTCGTTTAAGCACTTACCATAAATGTCGCGTCGAAGCCTCCTCTTCTCCTTCACAGAGCCCGCAAGCTGAGCTCGAACATCTTCTAATCCGACGCTCAGCTGGATATTGGCATCTTGGAAATTGTTTTTCTCCTGCCTAACCTGTGTAAGCACACGCTCGCCAGCCTTTAGCTGTCTTCAGATATGTGGCTCACTATCTTTTACGATCTCCTGATTCTCTCCGGGATTGTCTGTAGAATCTTCTGTTAGACTTATAAAGCATGCCGAATACTAACTAGTATACAACCTTAAAATTTCTCTATCGAGACAAGTATTACCAGATGAGGCCTTCTGGGATTCCTCTAGTTTGGCAACTGCGGCCCTTAGCTGGGTCTTGCATTCCTCTAGCTCTTGAGATAAATGGGTATTCTTCCCTACAAGAACCTGTGCATACAATGATCCTTAAATCAGTTGTTCCAACTGTTTCAAGTCTCAGGGGCTACTGATATACATGCTTATCAAATTTTCTTACCCATATATCCTTTGCATACTGGTCTGTCGCTCGGGCGAGTCCATCTTGAGCAGCTCGGATGTATGCGTCTCCCGAATTGAAGGCATTGAGCGCCTCTTCGGAAAATATATCATCACGGAGTACGGCCCGTCGAAGCCGGTGATTCATGGCGCTCTCTACTTCGGAATTTGTGGCGGAGAACCTATCCGCATCCTCTGTCGGGGGACTATTCGGCGTCGTCCCCACATTAGCCTCCACTCGTGAGGCCGGCTCTGGAATCCGGCTGGTGGAGACGTGGCCGGCAGGGTCTCCGAATATAGTCCGGCGACTACTCTTTCTGCCGGGACATGATGGACGTTGTTCCATTTTAGAAATGATAATCACAGAGCAGGTTTTATGTTATACCTATGCGTCGGTGTTTCAATCCCAACCGCCTTCCTCTTAAGCGTGCCTAGCCTGGATGCCCTTTGCTGATGAGCCCCCAGGGGCTGGGCACCGCGTCCCGGTGGCCATCTCTATAACAGTTCGATGTATGTGCATAAGGTATGGTATAAAAAAGGAATCCTTTTCGGAGGTTAGGACTTCAGCTTTGCTTACATGTGACACAGGGAGCAGTCCGGGATAATCAGCAATGATGGCCACGAAGGTGCCGTCACAGCTTGCCTGGTAAAATGTCCCATCGACAAGCTCCATAGATATATCCTGATCCTCTTCAAGTCCGGGGTCGAGATCCCGGCCAGGATCCTCTAGCTGCGGAGATGGGCTATTGAACTCTTTCACGGCCTTCCTCAAATCCTGCTTTGAAATAACAAGGTAAATGATTGTGACAAAGGATGCAAGAATGGATGGAGTTGAGTAAAGAGTAACGACTTACCCAGCTTGGGGGTGTACATGGAAAATCCATCCCTTGGCTTAATGCGGAGGAACTCCTCTTCTTCTCCTTTATATAAATCGGACAATATTCTCGCCAGAGCGATGGCGGAGTCCGGACCTTTACGATCGTAGCGGGTGGCATCGTCTTCCCCGTTGAAGTGCCACATGGGCTTCCCCCGATATTGAAGTGGTTGCACCCCCCGCATTATGCATATTAACATAACTTCGATTATTGTCAGTCCTGATTGGGCCAGCGTTTTTATCCTGCTCATCAGGAAGTGGACCTCTCTGTCATCTTCCTCCTGGGGGCTCTGAGCGCGCCAGCTTTGGCGTTTCTTCAGCGGAGCGTTAGTGAACTCAGGAAGGCCCGTCCGGATTGGGTCCGAAAGGGGAACGTCATCTACATAAAACCACTCCGAAGGCCAGTCTTTGGATGCCTTCTTTGGAGTGCCGGACAAGTATCCGGTCTGAGCGGCACGCCATATTTCGGCTCCGCCCACTTGATATATAGATCCCTCCTGATTACGAGGGATGAGGTAGAATAGCCTCTTCCATAACTCAAAACGAGCCTCGCGGCCCAGAAATAGCTTGAAGAGGGCAATGTAACCTGCGATGTGTAGTACGGAAGCGGGGGTGAAGTTATGCAGCTGGAGGCCGTAGAACTCTACGATCCCGCGGAGGAACGGGTGGATAGGAAACCCGAGTCCTCTCAGAAAATATGGGACAAGGCATACCCGCTCCCCTTGAGATGGGTTAGGAAAGTTCTCCGCTTGCTCCCGCCATTATAGGTGGCTAGTCCGGCTCAGACGGGGACCATGTATGCAGGTGGAAGAAACCCTTGGGTCTGCAGCTCTACTAAACGGCTGTGGGGGACAGAACACTTTTCCCAATCACCTGGCTTAGAGCTAAGGGAGCGAGAAGAGGAGCTGCAGCGACCGACCATGATGGAATGGTTTTTGCAGATGCACTCTGTTGAATGCTCGCTTAGGGGAAGAAGGTGAGATTTGGATCTGAGGATCCCTGTCCCTTCAAATAGACGGTTCGCTGACAGGGTCAGGGTGGCAAATGTAAAACTACCCCGGGTCCTCGTATTCACTCGACACGTGGAGATAACCATTATTGAAGCGCAGAAGTTGAAGAGTACAACATTAATGGGAAGCCAGACACTGTTCGCTACGACAGGTACTCTAGATTTGGAGAAGAACCCTCCTTGCAATGCCGAAGACAATCTGCGCACCGGACTCATCGTCATTGAAGCCTGGTTCGGGGGCTATTGAGGGAGTCCTGGATTAGGGGGTATCCGGACAGCCGGACTATATACTTTGGCCGGACTGTTGGACTATGAAGACACAAGATTGAAGACTTTTTCCCGTGTCCGGATGGGACTCTCCTTGGCGTGGAAGGCAAGCTTGGTGATTCGGATGTTAGATCTCCTTCTCTGTAACCGACTCTGTGTAACCCTAGCCCCCTCCGGTGTCTATATAAACCGGAGGTTTTAATCCGTAGGACAAGGACAACAATCATAATCATAGGCTAGCTTCTAGGGTTTAGCCTCTATGATCTCGTGGTAGATCAACTCTTGTAATACTCATATCATCAATCGCATGGTCACAATCGCATGAATTAACTCATTCCAAATATAGCTGATTTACGGCATGTCTAATACGTTGCCATAGTTCTACTCAAATTCTACTCAAACAGGGATATAATTGCCATAGTTCTACTTAAGAAAAAAGTTAGATTAAAGTGGAACCTAATTAAAAGCTGTCAGGAGCAAATAAATAATTCAACGGGTCCCACTTGCGCGTGTGTGCGTGTGTGCGTGTGTGCATGTGTGTGTGTCTGTGTGTGTGTGTGTTTGAGAGAGAGAGAGAGAGAGAGACCCATCGGTCGATGCTCGTAAATACATCTTTCAGCCATTTGCATTGCTGATGCTCAGTAAAAATTTATATATTTGACACAATCATATAGAACATCATAGCACACTGAACTTGCATACAAAAATTTCACACAAGCGGCACAATCAGGATGGAAGCAGTGGATCGCTATGGGTAGGGCTATGTTGAAACTAACGAACTCGTACATAACGGTTCATCGTCTTTGTCAATGACGGGGAAATATATTGAAAGATGTGCAAAGAAAACAGACATACACCACAATAAGTTCTGCTAGCACATTAAGTTAACGTACATCCCTTTCTAAAAAAAGTTCAGGTACAAAATTAGAACAGGTCACAGTCAAATGTACTAGCACATTAGTGCTTCACATGCATAGCTCGGATTTAACTAGTATCTGACAAGATTCAGTTGTTACCTCAAATTAGAGCACATCCAGGCAGCCAACCCTGCGTCTTCTCCCAAAGAGGCAGTGGCCTTCGCCGCGTGATGGAGTAGGCCCTGTGCCATCCATCATTCCAAGCAACACCGGAAAGTCTGACGTTGACTCTTGTAATGGACGTCATCGATGGACCCTGGCAGCAGCGGCGGCGGCAGGACTTCGATTGATGGATTGACAACTTCTTCGACATGCACGAACACTCCATACAGGTACATCTCTAACATGGTCCGCGGAGGCCTTGGTGGCGACAAATAGTAGAACCCCGGTTCCTGCACCGGTATCTCAACACCAATCACCTTCGTTATGGTGGATGACTTCTTCGTCCATGCCATAACCGCCAGAGCCCAGCTGTTTGGAGGAACAAACACACTTACGCGCTCACCTCCAAGGTCGTTGATAAGCTCATTCATGGACTCGTAGTTCCAAGCACGTTGAGGCATGCCGTGGAAGGTATGCTTTGTTAAAAACTCAAGCTCAGAGGGCACCGAGCCCCATCCTGGGTGCCACTGGTCAAAGCTCACTAGTGCGCCATCGCAGAACAAACTCTAGGAAGATTCGAACACACGACTGCAGTCCAAAGTTTTCCAGAACCTGACGAAGAAATCAGCCGGTGGCGGACATAATTCGACAAGCAAGTCACTTATTTGGATGCCGTGCACAATGCCAAGAGCTTTGACAAGGTCGTCCGGCGAGACGGGAGGCTGGTCACCGTTGATGGTTACTGAGGGAGTCCCGGATTAGGGGGTGTCCGGATGACCGGACTATGACCTTTGGCCGGACTCCCGGACTATGAAGATACAAGATTGAAGACTTCGTCCCGTGTCCGGATGGGACTTTCCTTGGCATGGAAGGCAATCTTGGCGATGCGGATATGAAGATCTCCTCCCATTGTAACCGACTCTGTGTAACCCTAGCCCTCTCCGGTGTCTATATAAACCAGAGGGTTTTAGTCCATATAACGGACAACAATCGTACCATAGGCTAGCTTCTAGGGTTTAGCCTCTCTGATCTCGTGGTAGATCTACTCTTGTACTACCCATATCATCAATATTAATCAAGAAGGAGTAGGGTTTTACCTCCATCGAGAGGGCCCGAACCTGGGTAAAAATATCGTGTCCCTTGTCTCCTGTTGCCATCCGCCTAAACGCACAGTTCGGGATCCCCTACCCGAGATCCGCCGGTTTTGACACCGACATTGGTGCTTTCATTGAGAGTTCCTCTGTGTCGTCACCTTTAGGCCCGATGGCTTCTCCGATCATCAACAACAACGCGGTCCAGGGTGAGACTTTTCTCCCTGGATAGATCTTCGTATTCGGCGGCTTTGCACTGCGGGCCAATTCGCTTGGCCATCTGGAGCAGATTGAAAGCTATGCCCCTGGCCATCAGGTTAGATCTAGAAGCTTGAACTACACGTCCGACGTCCGTGAAGACTTGATCCTCGACGGATTCGAGCCGCGGCCGGGCGCGCCTCACTGTCATGATGGGCATGATCTAGCTCTGCCGACGAACAGTGCCCAGGAGGCCGCCCCGGTGTCTGCTCCGACCCTTAGTCCGGAGCCGACTGCGCCAATCGAGGACGGATGGCTAGACACCGCCTCGGGGGCTGCAACCTCTACGGTGATTGAGCCAAACACCAGTTTTGTCCTTTGCGAAGCTCGCGACTCCAAGGTGCCGGACTCCTCTCCGGACTCTGAGCCTTCCGCGCCCCTGTCGATCGAACCCGATCGGGCGCCGATCATGGAGTTCGCCGCCACGGACATCTTTCAGCATTCGCCCTTCGGCGACATTCTGAATTCTCTAAAGTCTCTCTCCTTATCAGGAGAGCCCTGGCCGGACTATGGTCAGCGAGGATGGGATGCGGACGACGTATAAATTCAAAGCCCACCCACCGCCCACTTGATAGCCACTGTCGATGATTTAACCGACATGCTCGATTTTGACTCCGAAGACATCGATGGCATGGACGACAATGTAGGAGACAAACAGGAATCAGCGCCTATAGGGCACCGGATAACCACCTCCTCTCATGATGTATACATGGTGGACACACCTAAAAAAAACGACGACGAGGAAGAAAGGGACGCAACGAGGGATCGTTCCCTCGAAAAGCAATCAGAGCGGCGGCGTAAGCGCCGCGCCAAACCCCACCTCGACAGAGACCCAACCATAGAGCAGGGTGAACCGGCGGACGATGAACATGCCATCGAGCAACCATCCGAACAAGGCAACTTGGGTAAACAAACCGAACAACCCGCCCCCGGTGAAGATGATAGTCTGGACGACCTCACGCCGGACAAGTTGCTGAAGCAGAAGAACCTCCACAAACGTCTTGTCGCCACTGCTCGTATCCTGAAAAAATAGAAGTGGAAGCTCAAAACTGCGGAAGATGCACTCAGAATTAGATGGGGCAAAGTACTCAACACCGCTGACAAATACGGCGATAGTCGCCACAGAAAGAGCTATCCGAAGCGAAAATTACTACCGGAATTTGATGAGGAGGCCTTAGAGCCCCCGCAATCAAAAAATAAAGAAGACATCCGGTCGGATAAACAACCCCATGGCCAACATAGAGCGGCAAGGGGCGCCGCACTCAAGCCAGCGCGCGATCCGCATAAGGACTCGCATCAAAAAGACGGCCCAGTCAGATCTATCTACGGGCCAAGAAAGCAAGCTCTAGTAAGCAATGCAACGCAACAAGTATCCGAACACCACGACACACCCAAATACAGGGGTGCCGCACACCCCCTATGTTTCACCGATGAGGTGCTGGACTACGAATTTCCAGCAGGATTTAAACCCGTAAACATAGAGACATACGACGGAACAACAGACCCTGGAGTCTGGATTGAGGACTATATCCTCCACATACACATGGCTAGAGGAGATGACCTCCACGCCATAAAATATTGACCCCTCAAGCTCAAAGTGCCAGCCCGGCATTAGCTTAAAAGCCTTCCCGAAAACACCATAGGAAGTTGGGAAGAGCTCGAGGATGCTTTTTGGGCAAATTTTCAAGGGACCTATGTCCAACCTCCGGATGCAGACGATCTAAGTCACATAACTCAACAACCCGGAGAGTCAGCCCGGAAACTCTAGAACAGATTTCTTACTAAAAAGAACCAGATAGTCGACTATCTAGACGCCGAAGCCTTAGCAGCTTTCAAGCACAACGTTTGAGACGAATGGCTCGCCAGACACCTCGGCCAAGAAAAGCCAAGAACAATGGCCGCATTAACAAGCCTCATGACCCGATTTTGCACGGGAGAAGATAGCTGGTTGGCAAGGAGCAGCACCAGTGATCCAAGTACATCCAAATCTAGGGATGGAAACCGGAAAGCGCGACGTAGCAAGGACCAGCGCCGAACCAAGGGAAGAAGCCCGAAGAGCACGGCAGTCAACGCTGGATTCAAAAGCTCTCGGCAGAATCAGAAAAAGTCGCCCCCAAGGATAATAGGGACGAGCTATCCAACCTCAACAAAATCTTGGACAAAATATGCAAAATCCACAGTACTCCTGGGAGGCCTGCAAAACACACCCACAGAGATTTGGGTCTTCAAGCAATCTGGCAAACTTAATGCCGAACACAAGGGGCTCGACATACCAAGCGAGGACAACGACGAACCCCACAAGCAGAGCATCAGAGAACAAAAGAAGTTCCCGCAAGAAGTCAAAATAGTAAATTCACTTCATGTGACAAAAGGGAAAAACAGAGTGGCGCCTATGGATATACGCACCATATGGCATGTCCCAGAGGAGCCACGCCACTGGTTGTTACAACCAATCACCTTCGATCATTAGGATTACTCTAGAAGTATCCGGAACGCTGGCTGGACTGCCTTGGTATTAGATCCGATAATTACCGGACTCCGATTTACGCAAGTCCTAATGGACGGCGGCAGCGATCTAAACCTGCTATACCAGGACACAATCCGCAAAATGGGGATAAACCCAACAATAATTCGCCATGGCAACACTTCCTTTCAAGGGGTAACGCCAGGCCTAGATACCCATTGTACGGGTTCCCTCTTTTTGGAAGTTATGTTCGGCTCCCCCGACAACTTCCAAAGCGAAAAGCTAACCTTCCACATCGCCCCATTCATAAGTAGCTATCAAGCACTACTGGGACGCGAAGCTTTCACCCGCTTTAATGCAATACCTCATTACGCATCCCTTACACTTAAAATGCCCGGTCCACAAGGCATCATCTCATTAAAGGGGAATATCGAGTGTTCCTCGAGCGCGGAAGATGGTGCGGCTGCCTTGACAGCCGCACACTAAACCAACTTTACTATTTAAAGCACCTAAACAGGTCGTTCAAGACCCCGGACATGGATAGACGAGTCCGGCGTAAACATACAAAGGCTTACTAGCCGCATACCCCTGTACAAGGGGCTCCGCGCGTTTACACCAAGAGACAATAAAGCTCAATTCTACCCATTTACTGAATTATACTTTGTTTATTTAATATAACATAGATTTTTTGCATGATTGTATTCAACTAAGTTCCTCTCTTTTACAGATGAACACCGTGCTACACCCGTCCAGGATACGGCACAATGGAGACATAGACGCAGACATGCAGTAGGGACCCATTCTAAGGATTCTTTTCAGATTAAGACCCTGCGTAAACCTTTATTACTGTCTCTTGTTGATAACATCCCCCGGTTTTTTTGTTATAACCGACGAGGAGGCTGGCGTCTTGGCATGTGGCCATGCCAGAATTTTGCGCGTACCTGGACACAAGGGGCTTCTTATCAAGGGCTTTTGTTCGGCCCGTTTTCGTAAAGACCGAACACCTTAGGGAGTGTTCGGCGTCGCGAGTTTGGCCTTATATGCATCAGCTCTGAATCATGTCTTTGGTCAAATGTTGGGTTTGCCCGGCTCCTCTGTTTTGCTGCCTTACGTTCTGCTCTATCGGCTAAGGCGGCACCAAGAGAACTACTGCGATTGTGCCCCGGTTCGGCCAGGCGAGCACCTCAGTAGAGAAAGCCGAAAACTGACTGTCATGATATAGTGTGAGACTGGTCAACCACTCGATGACTTGCCAGAATCTTTAGGATTCCTCCGCATCAACGAAGGGTCGTTTCCCGGTCAGGCACATGCGCCCCGAATTCGGATGAGCGCGGTGCCCCTAGGGGCTATATAAGTAGCCCCACTGTCAAACTCCTATGGCTAAGTGAAAGTGATAAAGCATTATAGTCTGGTTGCCTAGTTCGCTGCGCTATCACCTCCTTTATAGGACGAAGACGTTGGATTAAGTGTGAAAATGCGCCTTCTGCGAACAACCCCGCATTATATGCGTGGGGGCTGAAGCCAACGACTGTCATCTTTCAGGTTATATACACATATACATTAACAACCGCACAAGAGGTGCTCTAATTCTTGAAAGCACAAGTATAAAAAGCTTTTATATTCCATCGAAATATTGTTTTACAATAATACACGTTATTCGAACATAACATTCTTCGAGCACTGTGTCTCTATTAAACGAGTGCCCTGCAGAATTTCCTCAAAATAGTGCTCGGCAGGTACTCGGCTTTCGTCTGAATCCTGGGATGCAACAGCACTGGCCTTCATCTCCGCCTAGTATGTCTTGACACGGGCAAGAGCCATCTGTGCACCCTCTATGCACACAGACTTCTTCATTGCATCAATATGCGGCACCGCGCCAAGGAACTGCTGCACCAAGCTAAAATAACTCTTCGGCTGGGGCCCTTTCGGCCATAGATGACTCGCGACATGCTTCATGGCGAGTCCGGATAACCTGTTCAGCTCCGCCCATGCGGCCAAACGATCGGATACCGAAAGTGGGCGCTCTGGATTGTGGAACTGCGACCAAAAAAGATCTTCCACTTCGTGGTCATTTCGATCCCGGAAGTGTTCGGTCGCGTCCGCGGCACTCGCCGCCAAGTCCAGATAAGTATTCGCCGCACTCCACTTCCAGTCCAACGGAGCATACTTAGGGTCCCCGAACTTGATCCGCAGCATATAGGGCTTTCCAGCCGTGATATCTCCGGCCTGACGTAGCTCCTCCTTCATAGCTCTCATCGCAGAGCGAGTATCCTTGGCCTCGGCAGTGACCTTCTCTAGGTCCTTCTGTGCCACCCTATCTTCTTTTTCAAGCAGCTTGCAGCGGTCGACAACATTCTTCAATTTTACAGCCATCTCGGCCATTTCCTTCTTGCTCTGGCAGTGAGCAGCCTGTTTGGCTTTTAGCTCTTCAGCCGCCTTTAAGGCAGCCGCATCACTTTTCCTGGCCTGCTCCTTGGCTCGGGCAAGTTCCGCCCAAAGCTTCTCCATGGAAGCGGCACCATCTACATTAAGCACACATGTTATAAGGTATGGGCATCAAGCTCCTCTTACCAGATGTCTTCGGAGACATTACATACCTTGTGCCTCGTCCAGACGCTCGTTGACAAGCGCGATGTCGGCATCTGCCATGTCAAGTTGCCGCTTTAGCTTGGCAAATTCATCAGTCCGGCTAGCCACCAAACACTTTGCCACCTACATAGGCAAGGCGGCATATTATACCTGGCATTATGATCCTCTGCGCGCTGTCATTTTTGACAGCGCACAGAGTTTCAGGGGCTACTATCTATACAGGGCGCATTTTACATATGCGGATCTGTCAAAAGGTACATCATTTCGCATACCTCAAAGCCTGTCAGCAAACTCCTGACGGCCTCATACAACCCGCTCTCCGCGGATGAAATTCTTCTAATCACCGTATCCATCAACGCCCGGTGTTTTCCTGAGATAGACACTCGCCCCAGCAGATCCTTCAGCTCCTCCGACCGTGCACCGCACGGTGCCGGACTAGTCCGATGGCCTCTTTCGAAGGCCCGACACGGAGGGCCTTGGGGTGCAATACGGCTGCCTTCCGGCCCTGCCGGATTCGGAGAAACCCTCCGTGACGACACCTCAGGGTTGTCCGCCTCACAAGGCGGTACGGCAGAGGGAGGCGTTTCGCCCTCCATCATCTCCGGACGAAGATCCCCTGAAGATGATCTCTGCTGAGAAGGGCTGAGGTCCGAACTACAAGGTAATTTTTCGGTTATCTTCCTCAGAAATATAACAGGGATGTCTCTCATTTTACAAAACCCCTCTCTTTACTTACGGCTCGGTGGAGAGCTGATCCCCTTGGGGACGCAATGCGGCTGAGTCACCTCCCGACGCCGGACCCTTTGACGAAGATTTCTTCCCCCGCTTTGAGGCCATGGCCTCCAGGTCTTCAGAGGCGCTCCTCTTTTTCCCCTGGATGGAGGAATTCTCGATTCCCCTGTCCCTAACAGCCCCCTTCAGGGAGGCGGTAGCTTCCTTGTTCCCCTCCTCGCCTCTTCCAATGGCGCAACCTCCACAGCATCATCACTGATAATGGCTCAAATTTCACAGCCGATGAGGTGAAAACTTGGTGCGGAAATATGGGCAATAAGCTTGATTACGCCTCTGTCTATCACCCCCAAACAAATGGACAAGTCGGACGTGCAAATGGTCTTATCATGAGTGGCATCAAACCCAGACTAGTGCGATCCTTGAAGGAATCAGATACGCACTGCGTCGAGGAGCTCGAATCCGTACTCTGGGGGCTGCGGACCACGCCAAATCGCACCATCGAATACACACCATTTTTTATGGTGTACGGCGCAGAGGCAGTACTACCTTGCGATATAATTCATGACTCACCTCGCGTGCGCATGTACGAAGAGAAAGAAGCCGAGCTAGATTGGCAGGACAATCTAGATGCCCTGGAGGAGGAGCATGACATTGCAAAAGCCCGTTCCGCATTTTATCAGCAGCAGGCTCGAAGTTATCGAAGCTGACAAGTATGGGCCAAAACTTATAACTTTGGCGAACTCGTTCTACGCCTACTGGAGAAGAAGAAGGACAAGCTCAAGCCCAAGTGGGAGGGACACTTCATCATTGATAAAGTTCTCACCGGAGGAGCGTACCGTCTATGTAATGCATCAGATAACAGACTCGAGCCGAACCCATGGAATGTGGCCAGACTCCGAAGATTCTACGCCTAGTGCCGAACTCAGTGTTCGTCTCCTTACCTCTGCCTTTTCAATTATGTCCTCCTTTTTTCTTTATCTTCCTCTTTTCTTTTTACACACAAAGCCTTAAATGCTTTACAGATGCTTCGATCGCTCCGGCCGCACTATGCGTGCTCAATATACCTGGGGGCTTCCTATACGGAAGCTTAATATAATTATTTTCATGGCTTCATGCCCACCACATATGCGTCACCTTTCCATATGTGCCTTTTCTTCACCATTATATGCATCGATATGACTTAAGTTTTGTCCATGCTGGGTTGCCTGGCTCTTGTGTTTATGCCGTACATTCCCGTTAATTCGGCTAGGGCATAAGGGGAGCACCTCTATGATTGTTACTGCCGGTTCAGCCGGATGTGTACCTCAGACTGGGTGAAGCCGAAAGCTACCGTTCTTAAGGGAATATTCGGTCGGTGAACAAAAGATGTTTTTTTGTTTATTACAACATAAATCCCCAGATGTTTTGTATCCCGCATCTCTGTTCGCAGTTCGGACATGCACATCGATGCCTGCGTACCCAGGGAAAGGAACCCCTAACAGAACTATTCTCTCTGGAAGATGTTTCTTACTATCCATGTAATATAACATAACTAGTCGGGTACTTGTCTGTTCAAGCACTTATGACCCCTACGCCTGGTTTCCACACGTACCCCGGTTTTACATAACTGAGCGGGTATTCGGATACACTTCGGAATGTCGGTTTCGGAGGCTGAAGCAAAAAGTTCCACCATGACAAATGATTTACAATCCGGCTAGGGACTACATACGTCCATTGAAGTACATAGTCACTTGGACTGGCTAAATTCTTCTTCTATACCATCCAACAGGTTGTCTGGCCTACTGTCCTGTTGGGAATACTTTGCGGCTAATGCTACTTGGTCATGCACCAGACTTACGGGAATCTCTTTCCCATATGGCCCCACTGGTCCGACCTTGTTCATATGGTTTGGGTCAGCCTTGGCGTATCGCGTCTTCACCATGGCCCAGGCTTCCCTTGCACCTTGTCGGCAGGCTGATACCTTCCATAACCGGAAGCGCCGCCGTGCTCCTTTGAGCATATCCACAAGCTGCCCCATGCCTCCTGGTAGGGAAGCGGATGGACACAAGGCCTGGGCAATGCCCTACATCACCTGCCGAGTTCGTTCGGGCAGTTGTGAGAGATCTTGTAGAAAATCGCTTGCGGATCTGGGCATCTCCTCTTCGGGATGGCCAGTCAGCATACCTACAGACATAACTCTGTTAATATGCTTCCTCGCCGAACTGTACTGCAGTTCGTTTAAGCACTTACCATAAATGCCATGTCAAAGCCTGCTCTTCTCCTTCACAGAGCCCGCAAGCTGAGCTCCAACATCTTCTAATTCGACGCTCAGCTGGATATTGGCATCTTGGAGATTGTTTTTCTCCTGCCTAACCTGCGTAAGCACATGCTCGCCAGCCTTTAGCTGTCTTCAGATATGTGGCTCACTATCTTTTACGATCTCCTGATTCTCTCCAGGATTGTCTATAGAATCTTCTGTAGACTTATAAAGCATGCCGAATACTAACTAGTATACGACCTTAAAATTTCTCTATCGAGACAAGTATTACCAGATGAGGCCTCCTGGGATTCCTCTAGTTTGGCAACTGCGGCCCTTAGCTGGATCTTGCATTCCTCTAGCTCTTGAGATAAATGGGTATTCTTCTCTACAAGAACCTGTGCATACAATGATCCTTAAATCAGTTGTTCCAACTGTTTCAAGTCTCAGGGGCTACTGATATACATGCTTATCAAATTTTCATACCCGTATATCCTTTGCATACTGGTCCGTTGCCCGGGCGAGTCCATCTTGAGCAGCTCGGATGTATGCCTCTCTCGAATTGAAGGCATTGAGCGCCTCTTCGGAAAATATACCATCACGGAGTATGGCCCGTCGACGCAGGTGATTCATGGCGCTCTCTACTTCGGAATTTGTGGCGGAGAACCTATCCGCATCCTCTGTCGGGGGACTATTCGGCGTCATCCCCACATTAGCCTCCACTCGTGAGGCCGGCTCTGGAATCCGGCTGGTGGAGGCATGGCCGGCAGGGTCTCCGGATATAGTCCGGCGACTACTCTTTCTGCCGGGACATGATGGACGTGGTTACATTTCAAAAATGATAATCACAGAGCAGGTTTTACGTTATACCTATGCGTCGGCGTTTCAATCCTAACCGCCTTCCTCTTAAGCGTGTCTAGCCTGGATGCCCTTTGCTGATGAGCCCCCAGGGGCTCGGCGCCGCGTCCCGGTGGCCATCTCTACAACAGCTCGATGTATGTGCATAAGATATGGTATAAAAAAGGAATCCTTTTCGGAGGTTAGGACTTCATCTTTGCTTACATGTGACACAGGGAGAAGTCCGGGATAATCGGCGATGATGGCCACGAAGGTGCCGTCACAGCTTGCCTAGTAAAACGTCCCATCGACAAGCTCCACAGATATATCCCGATCCTCTTCAAGTCCGGGGTCGAGATCCTGGCCAGGATCCTCTAGCTTCGGGGATGGGCTATTGAACTCTTTCATGGCCTTCCTCAGTTCCTGCTTTGAAATAGCAAGGTAAATGATTGTGACTAAGGATGCAAGAATGGATGGAGTTGAGTAAAGAGTAATGACTTACCCAGCTTGGGGGTGTACATGGAAAATCCATCCCGTGGCTTAATGCGGAGGAACTCCTCTTCTTCTCCTTTATATAAATCGAACAATATTCTCGCCAGAGCGGTGGCGGAGTCCGGACCTTTACGACCGCAGCGGGTGGCATCGTCTTCCCCGTTGAAGTGTCACATGGGCTTCCCCGATATTGAAGTGGTTGCACCCCCCGCATTATGCATATTGACATAACTTCGATTATTGTCAGTCCTGATTGGGCCAGCGTTTTTATCCTGCTCATCAGGAAGTGGACCTCTCTGTCATCTTCCTCCTGGGGGCTCCGAGCGTGCCAGCTTTGGCGTTTCTTCAGCGGAGCGTTAGTGAACTCAGGAAGGCCAGTCCGGATTGGGTCCGGAAGGGGAACGTCATCTACATAAAACCACTCCGAAGGCCAGTCTTCGGATGCCTTCTTTGGAGTGCCGGACAAGTATCCGGTCTGAGCGACGCGCCATATTTCGGCTCCGCCCACTTGATATATAGATCCCTCCTGATTACGAGGGACGAGGCAGAATAGCCTCTTCCATAACTCGAAATGAGCCTCGCAGCCCAGAAATAGCTTGAAGAGGGAAACGTAACCTACGATGTGTAGTATGGAGGCGGGGGTGAAGTTATGCAGCTGGAGGCCGTAGAACTCTAGGAGCACGCGGAGGAACGGGTGGATAGGAAACCAGAGTCCTCTCAGAAAATATGGGACAAGGCATACCCGCTCCCCCTGAGATGGGTTAGGAAAGTTCTCCGCTTGCTCCCGCCATTATAGGTGGCTAGTCCGGCTCGGACGGGGACCATGTATGCAGGTGGAAGAAACCCTTGGGTCTGCAGCTCTACTAAACGGTTGTGGGGGACAGAACACTTTTCCCAATCACCTGGCTTAGAGCTAAGGGAGCGAGAAGAGGAGCTGCGGCGACCGGCCATTATGGAATGGTTTTTGCGGATGCGCTCTGTTGAATGCTCGCTTAGGGGAAGAAGGTGAGATTTGGATATGAGGATCCCCGTCCCTTCAAATAGATGGTTCGCTGACAGGGTCAGGGTGGCAAATGTAAAAATACCCCGGCTCCTCGTATTCACTCGACACATGGAGATAGCCATTATTGAAGCGCATAAGTCGAAGAGTACAACATTAATGGGAAGCCGGACACTGTTCGCTATGACAGGTACTCTGGATTTGGAGAAGAACCCGCCTTGCAATGCCGAAGACAATCTGCGCGCCAGACTCATCGTCATTGAAGCCTGGTTCGGGGGCTACTGAGGGAGTCCTGGATTAGGGGGTATCCGGATAGCCGGACTATATACTTCGGCCGGACTGTTGGACTATGAAGTCACAAGATTGAAGACTTCTTCCCGTGTCCGAATGGGACTCTCCCTAGCGTGGAAGGCAAGCTTGGTGATTCGGATGTTAGATCTCCTTCTCTGTAACCGACTCTGTGTAACCCTAGCCCCCTCCGGTGTCTATATAAACCGGAGGGTTTAATCCGTAGGACAAGGACAACAATCATAATCATAGGCTAGCTTCTAGGGTTTAGCCTCTATGATCTTGTGGTAGATCAACTCTTGTAATACTCATATCATCAGGATCAATCAAGCAGGAAGTAGGGTATTACCTCCATCGAGAGGGCCCGAACCTGGGTAAACATCGTGTCCCCAGCCTCCTGTTACCATTAGTCTTAGATGCACAGTTCGGGACCCCCTACCCGAGATCCTCCGGTTTTGACACCGACACCCGCCTCCAACTAAAAAATCTTGAAGGCCCCAACAAGCTGGTATCCTGCTCATAGACGTAACAACCACTGTCCGGATACTCACGTATTTCATGGTGATTGTATACAGTGGGGTTTTTGCAATATAACTTTTCCGGCTCATGTGTCTGAGTGATCATCAGTCTTTTGCCGTTGTCTGATCGAGCGAGGAACCAGTTGTGCTTCCCTGTTTTTGGCAAATGTGGTGTGATTACAAAGGGCACTAACTATAGGGACACTGGATCGTATCAAAAAGGACAGGAACGTTAATGTAAGATCAGCATTGTTCATAGTATGAGTAGGATAATGCAAGAAACAACATTGATATGTCCCTGTTGGAACTAGGAGGAAAATACAGGGAAATGTATACTGGGTTCAAAAATATAGAAGTGCCATGCATGGTTATACTCATGTTATCTCGCAATCGATTCTTCACAGGAAACTACCATGTCATGCATGTTATGTAATCATGTTCTGTCCTCACAAACAAATTCTTCAAGGTAACTAACAGACCATGCATTGTTATATACTCATGTTCTGTGGGCAAATTTTTTGTGAGGATATTATTCTACCCATTGATTGCTGAAGGGCAAATATAGGTATGTACACATGGTAAGCGTTACAGGATTTCACTACTTCCTAATATAGAGTTCTCCATATGCACATTTACTTCCCTAATGTATGGTTAGATGAAACCAATAGTGTGGTGCATGTTTCTACATCATGAAAATGATGAAACTAACATGGCCATTGATACACACTCATATTTAGTAGTGTATAGATTACTGTAAAATAAGGAGAATATCCATATATTCCTAATCGTTTGATTATTCAGGGGTACAAATTGGTTGTAATGACATGGTCACAATCGCATGAATTAATCATTCCAAATATAGCTGATTTACGACATCTCTAATACATTGCCATAGTTCTACTCAAATTCTGCTCAAACAGGAATATGCCTATCATCACAAAAAGTTCAAACTGTGTCATGGCGTCATCATTAACATGAGATGGAAACAACTTGCACGTCCATCCCAGCAATACGTGGTGCCATCTGCTTTGTCGATCGCGTAGATGATGCCATTGTGTTCAATAGCATCACATAAGTGTATATCAACTTTGACGATGATCCACTGCGAGCTGAGTTGTCTCCAGCTAAAGAAGGCACCAGCGTAAATATAGGCGAGTCCGCGGTCAAACAAGGCAATTAGCTTGAAGTCTGCGTAATTCACATGTCGTGTGGGCACTTGGCAGATTACAATCTTCTGCAAAACAAGGTTCGTCCAACTGACGTGGTAATCTATATGACTTGGACCGCGATGGTAAAACTCTATATAATTTAACGGAGGAAGGATAATCTCATGGCAGGTCTGGAAGTTCATGAGCACCAACTTTTTACCATCTTCTCTGAAGGCAGCCATCCAGTGGGAGTTCATGCCGACCCAGTACATACCTGCCAAGAAGTTTCGGGCGATGGTGATCGGATCGAAGTCAAGGGAAATGATGTATGACGACCCACTACATACCTGCAATGAAGTTTTGGCTAATGGAGATCAGATTGAAGTCGAGGGGCATCATGTATGCCTCCGTATCAAGGTGAGCCAATCTCGCAAGACCAAATAGCAGCAGGCAGGGTGTCTTGAAAAGCTTAGGCCTCGCTTCGACGATGGCCGTGTGCATTTCCCTTGAGCATGCAGCCAGCCGCATGGCGCTCAACATATCCATACACGAACAACAGAGGTCGAGGATGCCATTGGTAGATTGCTCCAATCGCGGCTCATATGGATGCTGCACGGTTCGTGTTCGTCCATGGTGGAGTTTGGAAGGTGGGGGTTTTGGGGGGCTTGATTTACGGGGGAGAAGGCTGTCGGTGCTGGAGCGGCTAGCGAGGGAATAGTGGTACTGGGGGAGGCGAGCGAGGCGAAGGTACATGGGGGCACAATGAGATGGAGACGGCTATGGAGATGGAGATGGAGTGGTGCTATGGGAGGGGAGAGGGAGACGAGGCGAGGCATGCTAATGTGATGTACAGCGGCGGTGACAGACTACACAATGCACAGGGTGAGGCTGACTTTGGTAACCCGAACACGCCGCCTGGACTAGTGTCAGGCGTAGGGTGTTGGACTCGATGTTACAGTAACTAGCTAAGTTACTAGTACTACATCTCTCCTCTTAACTCATTTCCACATAAGCAAATTTGCTGAGTTGGACTCGATGTTACTACCGAAGTTACTCCCACTGTGGCTAGTGTAACGAGGCTGGGAGGGGATCGAGCAGGAAGTTAATGCTCCACGCCTAAAGGTTTTGGGAAAACCTGATTTTCATAAGGTGACTTACTCACCTAAACGGGGGGAGTATTCCTTAACCAGAGAATGTTGCAGTATTGTATGGCAAAGTATGGCAAAGTGTATCTCCCACGCACGTGCCAATATCCATCTGAACCAGCTACGACACATTTTTTTATCTATTTGCATAGGTCCCACCTATCAGGAAGGATGGGCACATACACGAACAGGTACGACTCCTCAGTCTACCCGCATAGCCTTTTTGTTTAGTCTACCTAGCCGTCTAATCAACTGCCTACACACCACTTCCCCCATTTACTTCTCCAGCGGGAACTGATTTTCCTCGGCTTCTTCACCTCCCCTTCGTCTTCATTTGCATCCAAACCCCACTGCGTTCACATTATTTTAACCTCTTTAAATAATCATCTACTACTTCAGTTAGACTATCCATCTAATCCTAATTCTCCAAACAATAGCCCTCTGTTCTAGCAGTTCCAAATGGCGAAAGAAATTGAGATGTAGGTTTTTAGCGTCCAACATGTCCTTGTCGAAGGCTCGTTGAGCAAAGTTGCCACCGTCACCATCCACCCAAGGGTCATTCGGAAGTGGATCAACAATGTATCCAACTCCCTTGAAAACATAGAGACGAGGGTCACCGGTCTCGACGTAGAGTACATGGAGCGTGCCACTGGGAAGATACAACGCGCCGCCGTCCTTCAACTGTGCCTCGAAGATGATGTTTTGGTGCACCACATCATACACGCGCCCTCCATACCAGGTGAGCTTCACGATCTCTTGTCTTGGGAGGACATA
The DNA here is from genome assembly GCF_018294505.1 of Triticum aestivum. Lineage (NCBI taxonomy): Eukaryota > Viridiplantae > Streptophyta > Magnoliopsida > Poales > Poaceae > Triticum > Triticum aestivum. Next base: position 613,323,196 of record NC_057804.1, on the reverse strand, counting down.
TACTTCTATGGGACAGCCATCGAAGGGGACAAACAGAAGCTGGAGCCATACAACCTTGATTTGAAAAGCATCCCTGACCTACAAACCAGAATCAAAATTCCTGTAGAAGATTGTGATAAACAAACACCATCCCTATTCGATGTAGTAAATTTTGTGCTCGGTGTAAATCTTTAGAAGGATGACGAGACGGTGGCATTAAGGTCGTCTAGATGAGAGAATTATCCCTTGACGTACGAGTGGATAAAATATGCTGTCATCGATGCCCGTGTGAGTTTCGAGATAGCTACAAGGTCCAAAGAGCTTGTTGTGAAGCCGTCTCCCACAGAAAATGAGAACAAGAAGAAGAAGAAGAAGAAGAAGAAGAAGAAGACGAAGAAGAAGAAGAAGAAAAGGCTGCACCAGTAGGTGGGCATTATGGACGGATGAACTATTTCCTCTCTGGTAAAAAAAACTATTCCCTCTCTGTGTATTTGATATAGATGGACTATTTCAATGGTGTGCATGTCTCTGGAACAAAGTAGTAGCATGGGTCCGCTTGACTATAAGGAACTATTTATCCACCTAGCTTTCTCTACTACTCCTTCCAGTGATCGATATGCAATGCATGTGTCCGTAGACATGACAGCTTGTCCCTGGAAGTTCAACTACAGTGACCATCATGTTTCATCCACTGCCACTCACGATTCCCATGACGCCGCTCCAACCCACGGCACACGTCCCCTGACGTGTGCCTGAACCCTCTCGGCCGCACCGCCCCTCTCCCTTTGTGTGCATGACATGTGGGCCACCTTAAATGCGGCGAGCATCAAGTTTCTACCACAGCCACAAGCGATTCCCACGATGCCGCTTGAACCCATGACACCACACGTCCCCCGACCTGCGGCTCACCCCTCTCAGCCCCACTGCCCCTCTGCCTTCGGGAGCATTACATGTAGACCTGTCCCCTATAGGGTCCACATGTTATTGACTCAAAGGCAGGTGTAGTAAGGCGCTGAAGCTCAGTCCCGAGGGCCCTGAGAGGGAAATGTAACTCATGCGCCAGGCCTTATGGTGCAACCGCTGCACGAACTCGTGCCATACTCGAGATTTGTTTCTTTACTATACATGCATGCAATGATTTAATGGACATTGTAATATCAACATGTGATGGGGAGCTCTAAATTTGAATTTGAAACTTATAAAACGAAAAGATTGAAAACAAATAAACTGGGAGAGAGAGAGTATATCGTAGGATGTGTCCCATACGAAACAATTCCCCTGGTTTGTCACCGCAAAGATGCGGTTAGAAAGGAGCACAGCGTCTTCGTACTCGTACGACAACAAATCAACCGCAGACAACATGGTCCACCTTTGACCGCCATGTGCAAGGTTTGTGCTATCTTATTCAATCTCACCGTGGTTCCATAGTACCAATTCATGCGGTGGCCCGTTGCATGGATGATCCCAATGTTGGACAAAGGTTCTACGGGAATGGTGTCATCGTTGTAAATGTTGTGCATATTTATGTTGGTACCCTCCCGTACATATGCAAGCCAATCTCCACTCGCACTGGGCCTAACCTGTGAAATAGTGGGAAGGGGAAGAATTAGCAAATGGACATGGAAGTAGTCTTTAGAATGCATTTACTACGTGATCAAACTCATCTTACCTGCTCATCGGAGGAAATCCGAGTGCCCCTCAACGTTGGCATCTCAAGGGGCGTCAACTTGCAACTACGGCCACGCCGTGCTGGAGAGACCCCCAAGGAAACATCCTCATGTGTTCCACAGAACATCAAGATGCATTTGTCTATACCCTATATAGTGTGTGAATAAGTTTGAAAGTTGGTCGTTGGATGAAGCCAATCCGACAGTACAAAGATGGCAAATCCAAGCACTACTGGCCGTTGGATATGATCTACATTCCACCAGATTTTGATACATGTAGAATCTAGAAGACTCCACATGTAGAAGCATAATGCACAAACCACTAGAATCTCATGCGTGCAATGCACGTGTACCTTAGTAGTATGGGTAGTTTATCTTGTGAGAGAAAAGGATGAACGAGGGAAGGCCTCTAGAGATAGAGATAGACACTACTACTACTAATGTGCTGGCCTGTGCGCTGCAATGGATCCAAAGTAGTAGAATAATACTTGTTCACGTGCTTGAAATATAAACACTCTAGTTTTGATATACATCTGTCAGCAGACATGACAACTTGTCCATGGAAGTTGAACTACGGCGACCATCATGTTTCTTGTTTCTACCACTGCCACACCCGCACGCGATTCCCACGACGCCGCTCCAACCCATTGCACGACGTCCCCCGATGTGGACATTGATCCTCTCACATGGCTATCACTGCCTTACCCTGCCTTTCCTTCGCTGACAGGTGGGACCCACGCTTGGGGGTCCCACATGTCAGTGACAGAGTGGTAGGATTGTTCATGTGAGGGGATCCTCATCCCCCCGACATGTGCCTCGTCCCTCTCGGCCCCACCTCTCCCTGCCTTTGTGTGCATGACATATGGGCCAGCTGAACTGCGGCGACCATGAACTTTCTACCACAGCCACACCCGATTGGACGCCGTTTGCCTGCTCCGCTGCTGTGCTCCGATCCGTACTCCCGCACCATCGAATTTTCATCGAGCGGCTGTGACACATTTCGTCCCGGGCATCAATCCTCAGCTGGAGTACTTCTGTACTACATGTAGTACTCGCCGGTGTGGCCATCTACGCCTCGTAACGCCCCGACGCCCAGCTGTGGCACCCTCGCCACAGCCACGCCACCACCGGCCGGTTCATCTCGAATGAGTGAGTCATGAACCACGCCACCACCATGAGAATGACATGTGGGCCAGTCGCATTTAAGGTCCGCATGTCATTGACTCATAGGTCGGGCACTAAGCCACTGAAGTTCGGTCCCGTGGGACCCGAGAGGGAAATGTAACTCCTGCGGACCTTAAATATCTTAGGCATGTGTTTTGTTCATTGCTACACTTGTGGCTTGCCACACTTTTCTAGCTACATGGTCCACATGTCATAGACTCAACTTCTTGCAAATCTTGCCACACTTGTGGTGGCCATTTTGTTAGCCACATATTGTGTGGCAGACACAAGGGTTGTTTGGTTTTAGGCCTAGCAATGCCACACTATTTTGTGTCTGCCCCGAATGATTTCAGATTCACTAGTAGTAACAAAGAAAAGGTTGCCTTCTTAGTTAATAGAAAACAGGGTGAAAACTATCACATGAGGCCGGTAAAAACGAGGCACACTAGGTTCAGCTTCATCGTCACTACAGTTGTGCATGCGCAAGAAGTCTACATATCGAGGGGGCTACTGAGCGAGGCACAGAGACACAATGTTCGAGAGAGAAACCAATTGACATATTACGATCAGATCGAGTTGTCACCCTTCTGCTGTCATTGTTGGGGGGGGGGAGAGAAAGACATATCGAGAGTGTGCGCGGTAGGCAGAGAGGCACATCTAGCGAGTGTGTCTATGTATGTGTGTGTGTTTGAAAGAGGAGTAGATGGATTACTATCAAGATCGAGGTGCCACCCTACTCCTTCGGTGTCGGGTAGTGTGTGCGTGCGTGTGTGTGTGTGTCTAAGAGAGAAGCCAGTCGATAGATTAGTATCAAGATCGAGGTGTCACCCTACTCCTTCGGTGTTGGGGTGTGTGTGTGTGTGGGTGTGGGTGTGTGTGGGGGGGGGGCAGTGACACTTACATATCTTTACTCTTATAAAAAATAGAGTTGGTGATGATGGTGTTCCTACCATCCTGCAATATAGGCCATCCGATTTATATCTGACGGATAGGAAGGAAACTATGGCAATTTTGCAAAAAGATACCCACACCCCTCTCCGCATTTGCAAATAAGGCATTCCCTCATTCATCCTTTTCTCCCACAAGATAAACTACTCATACAAATGCATCTTGATGTTCCGTGCAACGCATGGGCATCTTGCTAGTAGGGAGAAGGAGTTTGTGTGACACATATCTAGCAATATTAAGGGATAGGTAGATAGCATTTGTGCGAGGCGTACTTAAAGCATCATGAAGATAAACAAACGGTGTGCATGCAAGTGCCAGAACAAATAAAGCGAGAAACAATGTGTGCGCACACGCGCACGTGTGTGTGTGTGTGTGTGTGTGTGTGTGTGTGAGTGTGTGTGTGTGTGTGTGAGAGAGAGAGAGAGAGAGAAATCTCAAAACAAAAGGTGCTCTGCTGGAATCCCATTGTATGTATTCATATGGTTTTGGAACTCGAGTTAACCTTAGGCCTATGTGTGAGAGACATTATTATACTTTGAGATATTAGTGGTTGTGGGTGGGCGGAATTAAAGGGGTGGGCGTGTTAGACAGAGAGAGCGTGTGTTTCTGTGTGAGAGACTTGTAGGACGGGGTAGAAAGACAAATTCTAACCTTGACGTAGGGAGAGAAATACATGAAGTGCGCGTGTGTGATTCCGATGCCCACAGGGAAATGAGATATGTATGAGTGTGAGGGAGATTGCACAATTCATTCATGTATCACTATCTAGTGATCGCGGACGTGCATGCATCGCTTGAACATAAATCAATATCTACTTCGTATCATGGCAAAGGTACAATCTCGATTCAACACTATAAAGATTGAACACTCACATATCACATTTTTTTTCTATTTAAATAAATATTTTCAGTTGTGCATGCCAAAGTTACAGTGATGTTCTTCAAACAACCAATGTAGCTATCATGTACATGCACCATTGTTACTCTTGCATTCAAATTCATTAGTCTTGGATGATTTAAGGTTCTATTATGAAGTAATATATGTAATATTCATATATGAATTCAACGGGTATGCAATTTATGAAATGGAGGCTATGTAATCATATGAGGTAACACTTTTAAGTAGCGTACTACAATATCCATTTCTTTTTGTGCGCCTCTACACTAACACATCAATGCATTATGTTTAAAGTAAATAACCAATGGCACTAAATTATCTATTTACACGAGAAATACATAGGCTGAGTGTTTGATCCCTTTTTTTGTGAACGCGCCACTACACCCGTATGATTGGCTGCGCCCGTGTGAACGTCCAAGTTATTGGCGCATCATCCCGAGTTATTGTCTTTTTTCTGGGGTGGACTTCACACCATTTATTAACTGTTGACGCATGCCCCATGTAGTCTAGCATGAACTTCCTACTAGCATGGTCCAAGATTAGTTGAAACTGGATACAAACGATCCTGCGGGCGGCAAAATCTCCCGCCTCCTTCTAAAATTTCCGCCACCTTAGTCTTTAGCATGCGAAATTCCCCTTTTGTCCTTGGTGCATAGAGACCAACAGTTACAATACTGCCCTCATCTACATAATAGGTCAGGGCTGCTTTGGTAACTTCCGGTTCCCCCCCACTACATGGCACCCCCATTTCCTCTCCCTCTCCCGCAAAAACGACTAACTCCACAGCACCAGAGCAACTTACGTCACGCCATCCGTACTTCATCGGCCTTTCTCCCCTCCCCTCTTGAAACCCTAGACTGCTCATCCACCGGCATAGCAGAGCCCATTCACTTCCAGCGGCGTCCACCTCGCCGGATCTGCTTCTGTGGCCGCATCTACCCCTCCCACCTCCCCTAGAAACAAGTAGACTGCTCATCCACCACTGTACCACAACCCATTCAGTGTCGGCCTTGTCCACGGCGCCGGATCTGCTTCGCCGGTACTCTCGTCAACCGCCGCGCACCTGCAGCGGCTCATTCGTACTCCCCACAGGAGACGCTTCGTCAACACGCCCCGGAGCCGCCCCACCGACGCCCCCGTCGGCGGCCGCCGACACCTTCCTCAACCCTACCGGAGCCGCTTCACTGACACCATCATCAACCCTATCGGAGTAGCTTCGCCTATACCATTCTCAAACCTACAGGGACCACTTTGCCAAATCACAAGTCCACGACCTCAGATCTGCTTCCTCGCACGCTCATCCAACCTACCAGAGCAGCTTCTGACGCCCCGTCCACGCCCGCAGATCCGCATCGTTGACACCATCCTTAACCCAACCACCGGAGCAGCTTCACCTACACCTTCGTCCACGTCCATAGATCCGCTTCGCCCACATCATAGTCCACCCTACCGGATCCGCTCCACAAACACCCTACTCGACAGTTCTAGATCTCCTTACCGGACCCCGACAGCCAGCGCAACGTCATCACACTTGACGTTTCTAACCTGATTCCCATCGTCTGGCAAGATGCCAAGCACCCTCCATGGCCTAGGTACATGTCACCTTTAAACCCGTCCAACATCACCTGCCCGATGTACTTCAAATATACTAATTGGTCGCTGTTACCTGTTATGCAGCTAGCAAAAACTACAAGGATGATGTTTCTTCTGGATCTAATAGCTTGGCCAACCAAGATCCTGGACTGAGGCATTGCTATGATCTTGTAAGTGCATCTCTCTCTTGTATTGTTATGTGCCTGCCAGCGGCTTTGCTAGGATTTTCGACTAGTAATCCCTTTGTGCAGACAATGATTTGTACTACTGGCTGCTAAATTAGATATATAGATGTCATACATGATACTACCTCGTACCTCCGTTCCTAAATATAAGTCTTTCTAGAGATTCCACTATAAGCTACATACGGAGCAAAATGAGTGAATCTACACTCGAAAATGCATCTATATACATCTGTATGTGGTGTACTGGAATCTCTACAAAGACATTTATTTAGGAACATAGGTAGTACATTACACAAAATCGTAGGTGGCATGTAGGAATTCCAGTGCACTACATTAGGCTCCCTTAGAGTGCCTGCTAGTCCAGCGCACAGAGTCATGGCTAGTTTATGCTATGCACACAATCATTAATTGGTTGTTTAAATATGCGCAAGGGATATGCAATGTATTATCATGTAGAGATGTCTAAAATTAGCCGTGTGAACTTACAGATAGGGTTACACAATGAAAAAGTACAAGATGTATGTGGCAATTTCATGGAACATTGCAAAAAAAGGAGAGGCAACATGAGCCTATATAGTGTGCTATGGTACGTCACTCCTCCATTGCAATCATCATGACATGTTATTTGTATGTCAGTTCTATTGGCCAAGTTTCTTAGGGACAGTTATTATGAGTTATTCTAAGAAAATAAGCACCTGTGGATATAAGCTCCATGTAATAAGCCAATGAGTTCTTTTCATTGCATTTTTAGCTTATCTTTGGTATGATCAGTGAAAAGTCTAGATTGCATTATATTTTTTTCATTTTGCTGCCCATATGAAAATTAATTTGACTTGCAAGCATCACAAATTGAACCTAGTGTAGTAATTAATATGATAGGAAAACAGACCATCACTATTTTCTCAAAATGCAAATACAAAGATACCATCTACTTGGCACAATCTACTTTGGTCAATGTTTTCCATAGAGATCCCATTGCCTAATTTAAACGAAGAACGCATGACCCACATTTAAATGAAGAACAATTATTTATTGAAATTCGATGGTCCAAGTGGCTGGTTATTATCATATAGCAGCACCACCTGAAAGCATCATATAGCAGCAGCAGCAGCTCATAGCAACTCATCATACAGCAGCAGCAGTGTGCAATTCATCATATACCAGCAGTAGCTCATAGCAATTCATCATATAGCAGCAGTAGGAGCAGCTCATAATAATTCACCATATAGCATCAGCAGGAGCAGCTCATAGCAACTCATCATATAGCAGCAGCAGCAGCTCATAGGAATTCATCATATAGCAGCAGCAGCTCATAGCAATTCATCATATAGCTGTAGCAGGAGCAGCTCATAGCAATGCATCATGTAGTAGCAGCAGAAGCAGCTCATAGCAATTCATCGTATAGTGGATCAGAATGAAAAAATCAGAGGAGATCCTCACCTTGTTGGATGAGCTCATCCTTCAACAGCACCTCAAGGCCACGGCCTGGGACGAGGGAAGGGGGAATAAGGTGCCTACTGCCGCAGTGTGGCATCAGCCGTAATGCGTTGGACGAACCAGTGGAGCAGCTGCTGGAGAGCATGAGAATGAGGGGAGGCGCCAGAGGGAGGAGCAGCCAGGGAGATTTGCCCCTACCTGCCGGCCAAATAGCCTAGCTGGACAGAGCATCATCGAGGACCAGGCCAGATGGGACCAGTGGCGACAGCTCACTGGAGGAACCCTAGTGCTGCAGGCAGGGGATCGAGGTAGAGGGAAAGGGGAGAGGAGATGCAAGCGGGCAGGGCAATGAACGCTTGCGTGTTTATTTTTACTTGAGGGTCAGGTGTGACACGAGCGTCAGCAGTTGCATTTTGAGTGTAATATAGGCAGACAATAGAGTCATTTCACTATTCCCCTTCCCTTCAATTTTTAGTGAAGTTTTACCCGTAACACCCCCTCCAAAGTGAAATTAGTTAAGCCCAAGCCCATAACTCAAAAATGACTTATTTACATCTTTTATGGCTTATTTTGACAATAAGCCCTGAAAAGGCAGAATCGAACTGGCCCTTAACCTGCAATTCAATTTTGCATGCAATGATGAATCACTCCTGCCTACTATAGTGTACATTTAGGCATCATCATACATGACATAACCTAATACATGTGCATTCCATTGTAGAATCTGGAATATGCAATGTTTATGTTAGTTCATACGTAGCACATGATGTTTAAATGCCCCTTAAATCTGGTCAGTCAAGTGATGGTCTTTAAGCCTCCTTCTTTGCTTCTTTTCTTGATATGTAAGATGCTCACACATCTGTTCAATTGCTTGTTTGCATCAGCCAGCCATACTAGGACTGTTTGCTTTGATTACTTGTTGTTCTTGATCTAACACTCTAACAGAGCTTGTCAACGATTTAAAAACTAAGGGCTGCTGTATTGGGGCCTTGTCTAACTCATAGGTGACATAAAGGTTTGGCTGTACACTAAAGTAGGCTCTCCAAGAGTACATGGAGATCCAATTCGAAGGTATGCCTAGTTTTTACATAGTGCAGACATAGTAAATGCTCATTTCATTGTTTGCAAGTGCAAGAGATGCCGCATATTTCATTATGTGGTGTTGTTTTGTTACAGTCTCATCCTTGTGTGTTCACAGACTGGAAAGTATGCATATTTATCTTCCAAGGAGACGAGTAACTAGTTTGTGTCACCTTGCAGAGGGGGTGCAATGAAGATAAGATTGAGGATTTCCAAGTACAATATGTTAGGAAGGAGCCTTGCAAGAGAAGTAGGAGCCGCGGTGAGCCTCTCCAACCTGTTAAGGTAAGTCAATTTATCCAACTCAACAGTTCAATTCCTTGTTTGTTTCAGGCATAGTTAATTTGCTATTTTCAATTGCTATATTTGTCCTCAGTTAATGAGATGCCCAAAGAATGATGCCTGATGTTGGGTACTTGTATAACTATTAGTTGACATAATTAAAGGCCTTACTATTTAATTACTCCGTCGAAGTGTGCCTGAAGCTTTGAAGTCTATTAATAAACTATTATTGCATGAGGCTCACAATCTAGTTTATACTAGGCTAATGATTGCATAGTTTTGCTTGTTGTAGTATGTTTGAATGAAACCATGTGCTGTTCATTATGCTCCCTAAGACTTTGGTTGTGCTACAGAATGGTCAACTGCTTGCTTACTTATACGCAATGTGCTGTCTAAATTTGTAACTTGTCTATGTTTTGGATTGGGCCACAACATCATGCTCCTCTGGTGAGCTAAGAGAGATTTCTGTATGCAAGCTGCGCTGACTACCTTTTTTATAATTTTTAAAATATCACCTCCTTATGCTTCATGGCGAGTAACATTATTGTTAGTCCTGTTTTGCCATGTACAAAATAGTCTGTCTTGCCCGCTTCACTTCTGTAACTATATTTTTACCCTAGTCATGTGTACTTACAAAAACATTTCAGGATGAAGTGACATCAACACAAAGATCTGCGAGCAGTGCGGCATGGCCGTTACCGAATGATTATGGATTAGAATTGGAATGTGCTGATGTTCTCGAGCACCAACTAGAGGTGGCATGACAATGTGTACATGATTCTCAATGTACAATCAACAAGTTGAGACTAGACATGCAGGTATTACATACAGGAGTCAAAAAATGAAGACATTGAGGTAACCATGAAGGAATAGGAGATTTTGCAGACTGAAATTTCTGCTATCTGAATCCGGCCAATCCTATTTTCTGAAGAGATTATAGTTCAAATGGTAAGTTAAGTTGATGCGTGTCCATGATGTATGAGTTGTATTTGCCCAGTGTACGTAATTTGCTATTTGTGTATGCTTTATTATCACTGGTGCCGAACCATAATGCCGAGTGGGTATAATCGGTTGTAATTTCTTTATTGTATAGTGTAGGATTATTCGACGTCGGCTGTAATTTGATTTAGCCTCTTTATTGTATAGTGTATGTTTTTAGAGGTGATAGTATAGAGTAGGATAATTTTTTCAATATGCTATATCATTCAAACGGGCCCCAACTCGCCCAAACGTTGTAGTGACCATGGCCCTCCACGAGCCGTACGATTGATGGGCCATCTACGAGACGGACGATCCATGGGCCTTCAGTGGGCCGTCGGATCCATGGGCCTTCCATGGGCCGCTTGATCCATGGGCCTTCCGTGGGCCGCCGGATCCATGGGCCTTCTATGTCCCGTAGGATCCATGGGCCTTGTGCGGTCCGTCTCATATATGGGCCTTGTACGGGCCGTATAATGGCCCATAAATGGGCTAGAGTGGAAATCGTACTTTTTATGAGCTGACCATAATGGGCTGTTAATAGGACGTATTTGATGATGCTACGAAAATGGCCCAACAGATTAAAGGGCCACAAACAAGCCGACTGTATCCACGGGCTGAATTTGGCCCACAAGCAGAAAAGGCGAGTAACGGGTCATAAGTAACCAAATGCTGGAAATGAGCCCAAGAATTAATGGGCCCTGAGAAGGCCGAAAGGTAACACGGGCTGGAAACAACCCAATGGAATAATGGGCCGCTAATGGGTATAATGCGATACACTGTTCATTACAAGCCGATTTCACCATAGGCCGTTAATGGGGCAAGAGTTACGAAGGGACTCATATATAGGCCGAAAGACATCATGGGCCATACATGGGCCGGAAGTTACAACGGGATGGAGTCATATTGGACGGCCCAGATGACGCTACTGGGCCTAATTATGTTAGGCCGTAACAGGTCGTGAGTTAGCGGGCTGTAAGTGGGCTAGTTGCGAACATGCCGTTAACACGTTTTCCGTGGGCCAGCCCGCCACCTTTTGACCAAGTCAAACAGGTCGGCCTTTTCACAAGAATGGGCCTCTGTTGGGCTGTGCCACGTGTCAATGTATCATGGGCGCCTTGTGTCCAATGAGTGGATGACATCTGTCCCAACGGTGGGCCGACACGTGTTTCCTCCAGCCAATGACAATTTTACATGTGGAAAATCCCCATTGGTCGGGGCTGTTAACGGGTTATCGGATCCAAAACCCGACCCGATAGCTTAACGGTGTTCCGTTACGGTGGATGCCACGTGTCTGTCACCCTTGACGAAAGCACTTCTGTGACACGCGATTTATTGTCATGAAAGTGGACACTTCCGTGATGATTATTTTCGTAATGTCATGGAACACTTCTACGACAGCATAGGTATGACTATCTTGATTCTGTCATAAAATCGTCATGGATGTACATGCATGACAGAAAATGTGACCTACTATGACAAACACGTATCATCACGGAAGTGTATTTTTTTGTAGTGGATCCTAACACACCGTGCATTTGCAGTCCAAAGCAAATTTTTAAATAATGCACAAATTTAGAGGGAGCTCTTGCTTGTTACATACTTCTCAAAGCGACGATGTATTTTAATCTTATTATCTCTTATCAAAGCTTTGATCTATATGTTGTGATTAATTACCAAAAAGGGGGAGATTGAAGGTGCAACTATCCCTGGGTGGTTTTGGTAATGATTTACAGCATATAGCTCATTGAACTAATGCCATTACAAGTTGAATATTTCAGGAAAGTTCAATGATTGGCATGGCATGGATAAGGAATGTGGACCTGTCAAAATGCTAAGGAAAAAAGATTGGCTCAAGCTTCAAAGTCCAAGACTCTACATTTTCCATTTTAGTGATCCAAGATCACATTGAGTCTGTAGGAAAGCCAATACTAGTAAAAGGGGATGAGGTGTTGCTTAATGGCTTGCTTGCTCAAAATGCTTAGTGATAAGCTCCAAAGCCCTCAACCACTTTCTCATATCCACATATGTCCCAAACCTAAAGTCAAACTTGGCCCCACCGATTTGATCTATCCGGCGCCACTGAGTTCATTTGACATACCCACGGCCAGAAACCCTAGTATTTTCAGTTTCACCGATAGGGATCTCGGTCTCACTGAGATGGGATTGCAAACTCTATGTTTCCCTTCGTAACATTTTGGTCCAACCGAAATGAGCGATCAGTCCCATCAAGTCTGCAATGCAAAATCTCTGTTTCCTTTTCGTAACGCTTCGGTCCCACCAAGACGAGCGAATCGGTCCCACCGAGTTTGCCTGACCAACTCTCTGGTTTGCTTATTACCAAAGTTGGTCCAACCGAGTTTGTGTAATCGGTCCAACCGAGATTACGTTATGCCCAACCCTAACGACGGTCCTACCGAGATGCATGTCGGTCCCACCGAAATTGTCTAACGTTCACGTATGAACTGAATCGGTCCGACCGAGATTTTTGATCTGGTCCAACCGAGTTTGGTGTAATGTGTGTAATGTTAGATTTTGTGTGGAGGCTATATATACCCCTCCACCCTCTCCTCATTCGTGAGGGAAGCCATTAGATTATGCCTACACTTCCACTATCCATTTTCTGAGAGAGAGCCACCTACTCATGTGTTGAGACCAAGACATTCCATTCCTACCATATGAATCTTGATCTCTAGCCTTCCCCAAGTTGCTTTCCACTCAAATCAGCTTTCCACCAAATCCAATCCTATGAGAGTGAGTTGAGTGTTGGGGAGACTATCATTTGAAGCACAAGAGCAAGGAGTTCATCAACAACACACCATCTATTACCTTCTGGAGAGTGGTGTCTCCTAGATTGGTTAGGTGTCACTTGGGAGCCTCCGACAAGATTGTGGAGTTGAACTAATGAGTTTATAAGGGCAAGGAGATCGCCTACTTCATGAAGATCTACCCTAGTGAGGCAAGTCCTTCATGGGCGATGGCCATGGTGGGATAGACAAGGTTGCTTCTTCATGGACCCTTCGTGGGTGGAGCCCTCCATGGACTCGCGCAGCTGTTACCCTTAGTGGGTTGAAGTCTCCATCAACGTGGATGTACGATAGCACCACCTATTGGAACCATGACAAAAACATCTGTGTCTCCTATTGCATTTGCACGCTCCAAACCCTTCCCTTTACATTCTTGTAAGTTGCATGCTTTACTTTCCGCTGCTTATATACTCATTGCATGCTTGCTCGAATTGTGTTAACATTTCTTAACTTGTGCTAACTTGTTAAAATCTACCAAGAACTAAAATTGGGAAAAGGTTAAGTTTTTATTTGGTCAAGTAGTATAATCACCCCCCCTCTAGACATACTTCCTATCCTACAGAGGGCCCTGCCGCCGGGCTTCCCCCGCGCTGCTCCCAACTTCCTTCGCGCTCCTGCAGGGGATCCGGCATCCCGAGAGTCCTGGTAGCTGCTGTGTCCTGGTTCACCCGCGATCCATGGTCAGTGTAAGCGTGCCCCTGCGACGTTAGCTGTACCCAGACGCCACCGCCGTTGGAGGCGTCGGCAGGGCTCAATGGTGGTTCGAAGGAGAGATCGGCCTCGTGTATGTCCAGCACCCAGCCTAGCCTGGGGGATCAGCTGGGGCCCTTTCCTCGCGCGTGCCTTGGGTCCATCACGACGAGGACATAGGTTTCCGAGCTGTTCGCGCTAGAAGCGCCGCCCAGCTGCCTCACGCTCCCGCCTTCTTCAGTCGCCCTCTAATCCTGTTGTCCAGGGGCTTCCACTCCAATGCAGCCCCTAGTGATGTCGCCTGGAGCAGCCTCGTGCCGAGGGGGCGCGTTCGGGGTGGTGCGGGCTGCTCTGCGGGGCCGGTCAACATCGAGATGCTCTCCATGACCCGTGGGAGGGGTGCGCGGTTGTGTCGAGGATGAGCGTGCACCCCCACCACCTCCTGCGACATGGGCAGGGTGCAGAACGACACTGTCCCCCTGCATACCGCATCCAGCAGCTCGGCGACTCGTTCTAGCAGGACGTTGCGGCCGCTCTCCAGCAGCCTGCACCGCAAGAGCTCCCGAGCCACGATGACCGCTGCCCGCATGTTTTCTTGTTCCCTGTGTGAGTGCGGGGCGGTTGCTGCAGCGTAGTCCACAGATCGCGCGGCTGCGCGGTTGTGGCGTGGCGCCAGTGGAGAGGGTTGCGCCGCACGCCCCCCACGGCCGGTTGCCCCCGGCGGGCCGCGGGCCGCGAGTAGGGTGGAGTGGAGGTCTTCTTCGTCGGCGGGCGCTGCCGAGGATGCCTGGACGACCCAGTGCTCGACATGTGCTTGCAGTGTGTCGCCATGGCATTGGTGGAGCGGTAGAGGACAGGTCGACGGAAGAGAAGGTCCGACGCAAAACTACCTGGCGTGCCAAATGTTAGATTTCTGGATCCGGCAACCCTTGAGAGGTTCGAACTCTGCCCAGCCTGCCTACTCACGATCCTCCTAAGACTAATGCGTCGAGCTGAAAGAGACACAAAGACATAGAGATTTATACTGGTTCAGGCCACCGTTGTGGTGTAATGCCCTAATCCAGTGTGGTGTGGTGGATTGCGTCGAAGGGCTATGCAAGAACATGTACCGTGGATGAACAAGCCTCCGGAGGAGAGGTGTTCTTGAGCTTGTGTGGTGTTCTACTTGTGCTGGGTTCGGTCCGGTCCCCTTCCTATGGTGGTGGCTAGTCCTATTTATAGTGGCCTTGGTTTTCTTCCCAAATATGAGCGGGAAGGGATTCCACAATGGCGGGATTTGAAAGGGGACAGGTAGTACAGTCTATCCTAACAAAAGTAGTCTTCGCCTGTGAAAAGCCTATGGTCATGACGCTGCGGTGGGCTTGCTGATGACCTCCGTCCCGCCGTCCTGGCGGTCTTGGTCTCGTTGCACCGAAATGGCAACCTTTGGCTGATTCCTCGGGACTCTGCGCCTGTGGCTTTCCTCCCTTGCACCGAGGAGGAAACCTACGCTCTACGCCTGCCTGGCCTTGGTCGTCATGGCTCACGTCAGTTGAGCCTCGTGAGGTATCTTGCATAGAACTTTCCGCCCCTCAGGAGTCCTCCTGAGGAGGCTGCTTCCTTCAGGGGTCTTGGCGTCGTCCGCCTCGCAAGGCTTGGCCCCTTGGGAGGGTCATGTGGTGTTGGTGTTGAAGCTGGGTCATACCAGGCCGTTGATGGAGCCACGTGGTGGGCCGCAGGCAGGGCTAGATACCCCCATATCCTGGACGCTGACAGCAGTCTTCAGAGTCTTCCTTGTTGAAGCTTTTGGTGAAGACGATGGCTTTGAAGCTTTTGCCTTCTTCTTCTTCGTCTCCTTCGGAGGTGAGGGAGCATCTTTAGAATCAGCTCCACCATCAGATTGCTCCACAGCTGCTCTCTGAGCAGCAATGTTAGACAGAAGCCCATCAAAACTGGCGAAGGGGCCAATTCTGTTCTCATTAGCTTCACGAGTCCCATCAGATCTTGGAGCAGAGGGGCCTGGGTTGAAGTTGACGCCAAAATCCTTTTTATCCTTGACAGCTGAATCTCTTGCAAACTGATAGTTGTGCTTGAAGAGATTGTCTTCACGACACATAACAGAGAAGATTGGTCGGCATTTTCAGGCTGTGGTCCTCTGACCATACAGGGATAGAACTCCCTCTCAACAGCTTCAGCCTTAGTCTTCGGCACCAAGCTACGGTACAGACAGTCACCCCACAGGCGCTTAATGGCATTCTTTTCAGCATATTCAGGTGTTACAAACCTGTACTAGAACCATTCCTCAGCCCAATATTTCGGATCCACTGAATCTGGTTCTTGCGCTGGTTGGTTGTAACTCTCCTCAGGATCTGACTTGTATAGTTCATACAGATCAGGAGGCAGATTGAGTGCAGTGTTGCCATGGTGTTGCCTGCCACCCTTGCGTGTAGACTTCTCTGAAGCCATAATATTCAGACTGATTGGCTTCAACACAGTGAATGGCTTTCGTTTGCTGGTCAGACAAGAACTGGCTTCAGGTGATTCAATGTGACGCTGTAAGTATTCTGCAAATTAATGCAGACTATGAGAACCAAGGGATTATCCCACGGACATGTACCTGTGACAGCATTAGAGATGCGAGGGAAGGAGAAGAGGTCATATCATTCTCAGAAGATTTTGAAGATAAATCAGTTTAGAAGTCATTGACCCCATAGTGCGAAGACATTCACTTATTTGGAGAGAGTTGGTTCCAGATTTGTACGAATCCATGAATAAGTACAAGTGAGAAATCTAACTAATTATGAAGCATAAGTGAATATACTTGACATGATATGAGATGCAGAAGAGAACAAATCCAGATTTGGAAGTGAAGATACCACTTTTGGTTGAAGTGGATGCATTTGACGGATCAAAAAGGCAGTAAAAAGTAAGATTTAATTACCACAGACCAACTGCTAGATGAGATTGGAAAAGAGGCCGAGCAGTTCAATCTTCCGCACCCTAACTTGGTGGCAGAAGACACCTACTACGACGGCGGAGAGGACGAGGTCCGCGGTCGGCGTGAGGACGGCGTCGAAGAAGTCGCGACAGCTAAGCACTTCGTCTCCAGCATCGACGCGAGCTAGCGGACGCGCTAGGATTTGGGCGAGGTGGCGAGGAGGAAGAACATATATTGACTGCATGGGTAAGTATTTATAAGTAGGAGGGGGGCAGCGCAGTGCAATTACGCAGGTGCCCCTGGCGGTTCACATCTGAGAGACACGTGGCATGCATGCAACTCTTTGAAAGTTGTTCCATGTTCCCACGCACGCCTAGATTGTCGGGTGGTCATTCCGGCTTCTCCGGTTTTCAGACAATAAGGATATAGCATTAAAAACAGATTTAAATGTTTGTCACTTTGTCTTCTACTGACAGGATTTAGAGAAGACAATCGACATGTTTCAATAGAATGCATATGATTTGTACAGATAGAATTGAGGTAGAAGCACAGAATAGGTTACGATCCGATCACATTCACTTAGATCAATAAAGATTCAAGAATGATGACATAGCTATAAGTGAATGTTGTAGATGACAGAACACAAATATATGAAGACCAACTCAACATTGCGAAGATAAACCGTGAAGATAAATCAATGTTGAATACAAACCAAATGGCAAGACTATGCAACCATAACGCGAAGAGAAACACTTCAATAAGAATTTGGTGGTGGCGTTACCCACCGTATAGGAAGTATTAGACCCAGACACAGCGAACAATTATCGTGGCGCTCCGAAGTCAAATTCCACATTAATGTATTCACACTCAAAGGGTAAGTCTTCATTGATTGAAGATATACGTTACTTCGTGTGTTGCACATCTAAGTTGTCAACATGCATAAGCGTTAGGATGTGTGTCCAACTACAGGACGTTTGAGGATTCTAAGATATTTAGCTCACACCGCAACTTGCAAAACCTTTTCTCATCCAAGGACTTAGTGAAAATATCTGCCAATTGCTCTTTAGTGTTGACGTGAATGATATCAATATCTTCTTTGTTGACATGATCTCTGAGAAAGTGTTGACAGATCTGAATGTGCTTTGTCTTCGAGTGCTGAACTGGATTCTTGGAAAGCTTGATGGCACTTCCATTGTCGCAGAAGAGTGGTACTTTCTTCGTGTTGATGCCATAGTCCACGAGAGTTTGCTTCATCCATAGAAGCTGAGCACACCACGATCTAGCAGAAGTGTATTCAGATTCAGTAGTGGAGAGTGATACATAGTTCTGCTTCTTTGAAGACCAACAGACAAGAGATCGTCCGAGAAAGTGACATGTTCCTGAAGTGTACTTGCGATCAACCTTGTCACTAGCATACACTACAAGAAATATGTCAACTAGTGACCTTCTGTCAGTGACCTTGGAAGAATTGGTCATAGATATATGACCATTTGAGACCAATTGGTCAAAATCTGTTCAGGGGGCTCCAAACCCTAAACCATTGCGACCATTTTGGTCAGAAATGTCGTAATTTCCTTACACGAAATGGTCATAAAGCAAATAGTGCTGGTCCGCTACCTTATTTCTAGCTGTTAACGACCAATATAGATGGTCATAGCCTTGTAGATTGTGGTGGGTTGTGATGACTAGGCGCCATCTCATCAGTCTTGCCTATGTGTCATGTCCATGTGTCAATTTTTGCCCTAGGTTGTGAAGCAACCTATATTTTTGTTATTCCAAAAATTCCCAAAAAATTCTCATAAATTGTTTGGATCATATCTTCATCAAATATGTCAAAAACCTTCCTTGCCTAGTTCAAAAATAACTCAACAATATTCATTTTCCTATCCTGTTCAGAGCAGCACTTTGTGAAGGAAGTGTTATTTATATATTCTTGATTTCCCTAAAAATTTGTGAAGACGGTCTTCTTAGTAACTGATAATCCTCAGCCAAAACTCACGCCCATTAGCCATGTACATTTCTCGTACCGCAAATCAAACACTTGGCTGCTTATTCATGTTTGAGCATCGATCGAACTCCTCGTGAGAATCTTATATTGTGATTTTGTTCCTAGCACCTAACTGGGGAGTTCCCAACCCACTAGACATGCCTAGGCTGCCCAGAACACATGGCAATGCCACGGTCACGCGGTGACCATGCGGCGGGCATGCGAGCTTACGCGCTCTAGAGTTGGGGCCCTCGGCCACCGTCCAAACCTCGATGTCTCGCCATAAAACCATGTATTTCTGATTAAATAGATACTTATTTACCTAGAAATGATTTTTGGAAAACATAAAGAGCAAACTATGAGGCAGTTGCAGTTCAAATTTGACCCGCTTCCAACTGAATTGACGGGAATTTGTCTTTTTCACCAGAGGTGGATCAAAACTTTTTACACCCAACCATTTTTTCAATTGTGCATTAAATATGGCCTAGTATTTTATAAAATTGATTAGGTCCAATTTTGCAACAAATATATGGTAGGTCCTTCACACAAAAAACTCATTTCGGGCACACAGAAAATGGAAAATGTATTTTCTGTGAAAAGAAAATGAAAAGTCCCTTAGGCAACATTGTTTGGAATTCCAATATGCACCCTTGTGCACAATATGAGATCATTTAAACAAACTATACCATGAATTTGGCCATAAGATTGATCATTTGGCTTGAAAGCCATGAATCTTCACACATGATAGCTCATTTCTGAGAACACTTTTTTAAAATAATTACCGTATTACAAGTTTATTATTTTTCCTGGAAACTTGGTCACATATAATGACACAATGCGAGGTTTTCCAATTTTTTGATTTTTTTTGGAATTTTTTATGCCCGTTTCAAAATACGGTCAAAACGACGGGCTTGACCGTTCCTAGCTAGTGGTTGAATCTTGGAAAACTTTTGGTGTTTCTATGATAAAATAGATACTTATGTACCTAGAAATGATTTTTGGAAAAAATAAATAGCAAACTATGAGGCAGCTGCAGTTGAAATTTGACCCGCTTCCAACTAAATCGGCGGCAATTTGTCTTTTTCACCAGAGGTGGATCAAAACTTTTTACAGCCAACCATTTTGTCAATTGTGCATTAAACATGGCCTAGTATTTTATAAAATTGATTTGGTCCATTTTTGCAACAATTATTTGGTAGTTCCTTCACAAAAAAACCTCATTTCGGGCACTCGGAAAATGGAAAATGAATTTTCCGTGCAAAGAAAATGAAAACTCCCTTAGGCAACATTGTTTGGAATTCCAAGATGCACCCTTTTTCTCAATATGAGATCAGTTGAACAAACTATGCCATGAATGTTGCCATAAGATTGATCGTTTGGCTTGAAAGCCATAAATCTTCACGCATGATAGCTCATTTTTGAAAACATTTTTTAAAATAATTACCACATTACAAGTTTGTTATTTTTCCTGGAAACTTGGTCACATATAATGACACAATGCGAAGGTTTTCCAATTTGTTGATTTTTTTTGAATTTTCTATGCCCGTTTCAAAATGTGGTCAAAACGGCGGGCTTGACCGTTCCTAGCAAGTGGTTGAATCTTGGAAAACTTTTGGTCTTTCTATGATAAAATAGATACTTATGTACCTAGAAATTATTTTTGGAAAAATAAATAGCAAACTATGAGGCAACTACAGTTCAAATTTGACCCGCTTCCAACTGAATCGGCGGCAATTTGTCTTTTGCACCAGAGGTGGATCAAAATGTTTTACACCCAACCATTTTGTCAATTGTGCATTAAACATGGCCTAGTATTTTATAAAATTGATTTGGTCCATTTTTGCAACAATTATTTGGTAGTTCCTTCACAAAAAAACCTCATTTCGGGCACTCAGAAAATGGAAAATGAATTTTCCATGCAAAGAAAATGAAAACTCCCTTAGGCAACATTGTTTGGAATTCCAAGATGCACCCTTGTGCTCAATATGAGATCATTTGAACAAACTATGCCATGAATGTTGCCATAAGATTGATCATTTGGCTTGAAAGCCATTAATCTTCACGCATGATAGCTCATTTCTGAGAACACTTTTTTAAAATAATTACCGTATTACAAGTTTATTATTTTTCCTGGAAACTTGGTCACATATAATGACACAATGCGAAGGTTTTCCAATTTCTTGATTTTTTTTAATTTTCTATGCCCGTTTCAAAATGCGGTCAAAATGGCGGGCTTGACCGTTCCTAGCAAGTGGTTGAATCTTGGAAAACTTTTGGTGTTTCTATGATAAAATAGATACTTATGTACCTAGAAAGTATTTTTGGAAAAAATAAATAGCAAACTATGAGGCAACTACAGTTCAAATTTGACCCGCTTCCAACTGAATAGGCGGCAATTTGTCTTTTGCACCACAGGTGGATCAAAATGTTTTACACCCAACCATTTTGTCAATTGTGCATTAAACATGGCCTAGTATTTTATAAAATTGATTTGGTCCATTTTTGCAATAATTATTTGGTAGTTCCCTCACAAAAAACCTCATTTCGGGCACTCAGAAAATGGAAAATGAATTTTCCGTGCAAAGAAAATGAAAACTCCCTTAGCCAACATTGTTTTGAATTCCAAGATGCACCCTTGTGCACAATATGAGATCATTTGAACAAACTATGCCATGAATGTGGCCATAAGATTGATCATTTGGCTCGAAAGCCATAAATCTTCACACATGATAGCTCATTTTTTAGAACATTTTTCTAAAATAATTACCACATTACAAGTTTATTATTTTTCCTGGAAACTTGGTCACATATAATGACACAATGCGAAGGTTTTCCAATTTGTTGATTTTTTTTGAACTTTCTATGCCCGTTTCAAAATGCGGTCAAACGGCGGGCTTGAATGTTCCTAGCAAGTGGTTGAATCTTGGAAAACTTTTGGTGTTTCTATGATAAAATAGATACTTATGTACCTAGAAATTATTTTTGGAAAAAATAAATAGCAAACTATGAGGCAGCTACAGTTCAAATTTGACCCGCTTCGAACTGAATCGGCAGCAATTTGTCTTTTGCACCAGAGGTGGATCAAAATGTTTTACACCCAACCATTTTGTCAATTGTGCATTAAACATGGCCTAGTATTTTATAAAATTGATTTGGTCCATTTTTGCAACAATTATTTGGTAGTTCCTTCACAAAAAAACCTCATTTCGGGCACTCGGAAAATGGAAAATGAATTTTCCGTGCAAAGAAAATGAAAAATCCCTTAGGCAACATTGTTTGGAATTCCAAGATGCACCCTTGTGCACAATATGAGATCATTTGAACAAACTATGCCATGAATGTGGCCATAAGATTGATCATTTGGCTTGAAAGCCATGAATCTTCACGCATGATAGCTCATTTTTGAGAACATTTTTTTAAAATAATTACCACATTACAAGTTTATTATTTTTCCTGGAAACTTGGTCACATATAATGACACAATGCGAAGGTTTTCCAATTTTTTGATTTTTTTGAATTTTCTATGCCCGTTTCAAAATGCGGTCAAAACGGCGGGCTTGACCGTTCCTAGCAAGTGGTTGAATCTTGGAAAACTTTTGGTGTTTCTATGATAAAATAGATACTTATGTATTATTTTTGGAAAAAATAAATAGCAAATTATGAGGCAGCTACAGTTCAAATTTGACCCGCTTCCAACTGAATTGGCGGCAATTTGTCTTTTGCACCAGAGGTGGATCAAAATGTTTTACACCCAACCATTTTGTCAATTGTGCATTAAACATGGCCTAGTATTTTATAAAATTGATTTGGTCCATTTTTGCAACAATTATTTGGTAGTTCCTTCACAAAAAACCTCATTTCGGGCACTCGGAAAATGGAAAATGAATTTTCCG
This sequence comes from Triticum aestivum, assembly GCF_018294505.1. NCBI lineage: Eukaryota > Viridiplantae > Streptophyta > Magnoliopsida > Poales > Poaceae > Triticum > Triticum aestivum. The sequence goes on along the minus strand of NC_057804.1, from coordinate 613,300,692 downwards.
TGCAAAGAAAATGAAAACTCCCTTAGGCAACATTGTTTGGAATTCCAAGATGCACCCTTGTGCTCAATATGAGATCATTTGAACAAACTATGCCATGAATGTTGCCATAAGATTGATCATTTGGCTTGAAAGCCATAAATCTTCACGCATGATAGCTCATTTCTGAGAACACTTTTTTAAAATAAAATAATTACCGTATTACAAGTTTATTATTTTTCCTGGAAACTTGGTCACATATAATGACACAATGCGAAGGTTTTCCAATTTGTTGATTTTTTTTGAATTTTCTATGCCCGTTTCAAAATGCGGTCAAAACGGCGGGCTTGACCGTTCCTAGCAAGTGGTTGAATCTTGGAAAACTTTTGGTGTTTCTATGATAAAATAGATACTTATGTACCTAGAAATTATTTTTGGAAAAAATAAATAGCAAACTATGAGGCAACTACAGTTCAAATTTGACCCGCTTCCAACTGAATCAGCAGCAATTTGTCTTTTTCACCAGAGGTGGATCAAAATGTTTTACACCCAACCATTTTGTCAATTGTGCATTAAACATGGCCTAGTATTTTATAAAATTGATTTGGTCCATTTTTGCAACAATTATTTGGTAGTTCCTTCACAAAAAAACCTCATTTCGGGCACTCGGAAAATGGAAAATGAATTTTCCGTGCAAAGAAGAAAACTCCCTTAGGCAACATTGTTTGGAATTCCAAGATGTACCCTTGTGCACAATATGAGATCATTTGAACAAACTATGCCATGACTGTGGCCATAAGATTGATCATTTGGCTTGAAAGCCATGAATCTTCACGCATGATAGCTCATTTTTTAGAACATTTTTTTAAAATAATTACCACATTACAAGTTTATTATTTTTCCTGGAAACTTGGTCACATATAATGACACAATGCGAAGGTTTTCCAATTTGTTGATTTTTTTGAAATTTTTATGCCCGTTTCAAAATGCGGTCAAAACGGCGGGCTTGACCGTTCCTAGCAAGTGGTTGAATCTTGGAAAACTTTTGGTGTTTCTATGATAAAATAGATACTTATGTACCTAGAAATTATTTTTGGAAAAAATAAATAGCAAACTATGAGGCAGCTACAGTTCAAATTTGACCCGCTTCCAACTGAATCGGCGGCAATTTGTCTTTTGCACCAGAGGTGGATCAAAATTGTTTACACCCAACCATTTTGTCAATTGTGCATTAAACATGGCCTAGTATTTTATAAAATTGATTTGGTCCATTTTTGCAACAATTATTTGGTAGTTCCTTCACAAAAAAACCTCATTTCGGGCACTCGGAAAATGGAAAATGAATTTTCCGTGCAAAGAAAATGAAAACTCCCTTAGGCAACATTGTTTGGAATTCCAAGATGCACCCTTGTGCACAATATGAGATCATTTGAACAAACTATGCCATGAATGTGTCCATAAGATTGATCATTTGGCTTGAAAGCCATGAATCTTCACGCATGATAGCTCATTTCTGAGAACACTTTTTTAAAATAATTACCATATTACAAGTTTATTATTTTTCCTGGAAACTTGGTCACATATAATGACACAATGCGAAGGTTTTCCAATTTATTGATTTTTTTTGAATTTTCTATGCCCGTTTCAAAATGCGGTCAAAACGGCGGGCTTGACCGTTCCTTGCAAGTGGTTGAATCTTGGAAAACTTTTGGTGTTTCTATGATAACATAGATACTTATGTACCTAGAAATTATTTTTGGAAAAAATAAATAGCAAACTATGAGGCAGCTACAGTTCAAATTTGACCCGCTTCCATCTAAATTGGCGGCAATTTGTCTTTTGCACCAGAGGTGGATCCTAATGTTTTACACCCAACCATTTTGTCAATTGTGAATTAAACATGGCCTAGTATTTTATAAATTTTATTTGGTCCATTTTTGCAACAATTATTTGGTAGTTCCTTCACAAAAAACCTCATTTCGGGCACTCAGAAAATGGAAAATGAATTTTCCGCGCAAAGAAAATGAAAACTCCCTTAGGCAACATTGTTTGGAATTCCAAGATGCACCCTTGTGCTCAATATGAGATCATTTGAACAAACTATGCCATGGATGTGGCCATAAGATTGATCATTTGGCTTGAAAGCCATAAATCTTCACGCATGATAGCTCATTTCTGAGAACACTTTTTTAAAAAAATAATTACCGTATTACAAGTTTATTATTTTTCCTGGAAACTTGGTCACATATAATGACACAATGCGAAGGTTTTCCAATTTTTTGATTTTTTTGAATTTTTATGCCCGTTTCAAAATGCGGTCAAAACGGCGGGCTTGACCGTTCCTAGCAAGTGGTTGAATCTTGGAAAACTTTTGGTGTTTCTATGATAAAATAGATACTTATGTACCTAGAAATTATTTTTCGAAAAAATAAATAGCAAACTATGAGGCAGCTGCAGTTCAAATTTGACCCGTTTCCAACTAAATCGCGGCAATTTGTCTTTTTCACCAGAGGTGGATCAAAACTTTTTACACCCAACCATTTTGTCAATTGTGCATTAAACATGGCCTAGTATTTTATAAAATTGATTTGGTCCATTTTTGCAACAATTATTTGGTAGTTCCTTCACAAAAAAACCTCATTTCGGGCACTCGGAAAATGGAAAATGAATTTTCCGTGCAAAGAAAATGAAAACTTCCTTAGGCAACATTGTTTGGAATTCCAAGATGCACCCTTGTGCACAATATGAGATCATTTGAACAAACTATGCCATGAATGTGGCCATAAGATTGATCATTTGGCTTGAAAGCCATGAATCTTCACGCATGATAGCTCATTTCTGAGAACACTTTTTTAAAATAATTACCGTATTACAAGTTTATTATTTTTCCTGGAAACTTGGTCACATATAATGACACAATGCGAAGGTTTTCCAATTTATTGATTTTTTTGAATTTTCTATGCCCGTTTCAAAATGCGGTCAAAACGGCGGGCTTGACCGTTCCTAGCAAGTGGTTGAATCTTGGAAAACTTTTGGTGTTTCTATGATAACATAGATACTTATGTACCTAGAAATTATTTTTGGAAAAAATAAATAGCAAACTATGAGGCAGCTGCAGTTCAAATTTGACCCGTTTCCAACTGAATCGACGGCAATTTGTCTTTTTCACCAGAGGTGGATCAAAACTGTTTTACACCCAACCATTTTGTCAATTGTGCATTAAACATGGCCTAGTATTTTATAAAATTGATTTGGTCCACTTTTGCAACAATTATTTGGTAGTTCCTTCACAAAAAACCTCATTTCGGGCACTCAGAAAATGGAAAATGAATTTTCCGCGCAAAGAAAATGAAAACTCTCTTAGGCAACATTGTTTGGAATTCCAAGATGCACCCTTGTGCACAATATGAGATCATTTGAACAAACTATGCCATGAATGTGGCCATAAGATTGATCATTTGGCTTGAAAGCCATGAATCTTCACGCATGATAGCTCATTTCTCAGAACACTTTTTTAAAAATAATTACCGTATTACAAGTTTATTATTTTTCCTGGAAACTTGGTCACATATAATGACACAATGCGAAGGTTTTCCAATTTTTGATTTTTTTTGAATTTTCTATGCCCGTTTCAAAATGCGGTCAAAACGGCGGGCTTGACCGTTCCTAGCAAGTGGTTGAATCTTGGAAAACTTTTGGTGTTTCTATGATAAAATAGATACTTATGTACCTAGAAATGATTTTTGGAAAAAATAAAGAGCAAACTATGAGGCAGCTGCAGTTCAAATTTGACCCGTTTCCAACTGAATCGACGGCAATTTGTCTTTTCACCAGAGGTGGATCAAAACTTTTTACACCCAACCATTTTGTCAATTGTGCATTAAATATGGCCTAGTATTTTATAAAATTGATTTGGTCCATTTTTGCAACAATTATTTGGTAGTTCCTTCACAAAAAACCTCATTTTGGGCACTCGGAAAATGGAAAATGAATTTTCCGTGCAAAGAAAATGAAAACTTCCTTAGGCAACATTGTTTGGAATTCCAAGATGCACCCTTGTGCACAATATGAGATCATTTGAACAAACTATGCCATGAATGTGGCCATAAGATTGATCATTTGGCTTGAAAGCCATGAATCTTCACGCATGATAGCTCATTTCTGAGAACACTTTTTTAAAATAATTACCGTATTACAAGTTTATTATTTTTCCTGGAAACTTGGTCACATATAATGACACAATGCGAAGGTTTTCCAATTTTTTGATTTTTTTTGAATTTTTTATGCCCGTTTCAAAATGCGGTCAAAACGGCGGGCTTGACCGTTCCTAGCTAGTGGTTGAATCTTGGAAACTTTTGGTGTTTCTATGATAAAATAGATACTTATGTACCTAGAAATGATTTTTGGAAAAAATAAAGAGCAAACTATGAGGCAGCTGCAGTTCAAATTTGACCCGTTTCCAACTGAATTGGCGGCAATTTGTCTTTTTCACCAGAGGTGGATCAAAACTTTTTACACCCAACCATTTTGTCAATTGTGCATTAAACATGGCCTAGTATTTTATAAAATTGATTTGGTCCATTTTTGCAACAATTATTTGGTAGTTCCGTCACAACAAAACCTCATTTCGGGCACTCGGAAAATGGAAAACGAATTTTCCGTGCAAACAAAATGAAAACTCCCTTAGGCAACATTGTTTGGAATTCCAAGATGCACCCTTGTGCACAATATGAGATCATTTGAACAAACTATGCCATGACTGTGGCCATAAGATTGATCATTTGGCTTGAAAGCCGTGAATCTTCACGCATGATAGCTCATTTTTTAGAACATTTTTTAAAAATAATTACCACATTACAAGTTTATTATTTTTCCTGGAAACTTGGTCACATATAATGACACAATGCGAAGGTTTTCCAATTTGTTGATTTTTTTTAATTTTCTATGCCCGTTTCAAAATGCGGTCAAAACGGCGGGCTTGACCGTTCCTAGCAAGTGGTTGAATCTTGGAAAACCTTTGGTGTTTCTATGATAAAATAGATACTTATTTACCTAGAAATTATTTTTGGAAAAAATAAATAGCAAACTATGAGGCAACTACAGTTCAAATTTGACCCGCTTCCAACTGAATCGGTGACAATTTGTCTTTTGCACCAGAGGTGGATCAAAATGTTTTACACCGAACCATTTTGTCAATTGTGCATTAAACATGGCCTAGTATTTTATAAAATTGATTTGGTCCATTTTTGCAACAATTATTTGGTAGTTCCTTCACAAAAAAACCTCATTTCGGGCACTCGGAAAATGGAAAATGAATTTTCCGTGCAAAGAAAATGAAAACTCCCTTAGGCAACATTGTTTGGAATTCCAAGATGCACCCTTGTGCACAATATGAGATCATTTGAACAAACTATGCCATGACTGTGGCCATAAGATTGATCATTTGGCTTGAAAGCCATGAATCTTCACGCATGATAGCTCATTTCTGAGAACACTTTTTTAAAATAATTACCGTATTACAAGTTTATTATTTTTCCTGGAAACTTGGTCACATATAATGACACAATGCGAAGGTTTTCCAATTTTTTGATTTTTTTTGAATTTTCTATGCCCGTTTCAAAATGCGGTCAAAACGGCGGGCTTGACCGTTCCTAGCTAGTGGTTGAATCTTGGAAAACTTTTGGTGTTTCTATGATAAAATAGATACTTATGTACCTAGAAATGATTTTTGGAAAAAATAAAGAGCAAACTATGAGGCAGCTGCAGTTCAAATTTGACCCGTTTCCAACTGAATCGACGACAATTTGTCTTTTTCACCAGAGGTGGATCAAAACTTTTTCACCCAACCATTTTGTCAATTGTGCATTAAATATGGCCTAGTATTTTATAAAATTGATTTGGTCTATTTTTGCAACAATTATTTGGTAGTTCCTTCACAAAAAAACCTCCTTTTGGGCACTCGGAAAATGGAAAATGAATTTTCCGTGCAAAGAAAATGAAAACTTCCTTAGGCAACATTGTTTGGAATTCCAAGATGCACCCTTGTGCACAATATGAGATCATTTGAACAAACTATGCCATGAATGTGGCCATAAGATTGATCATTTGGCTTGAAAGCCATGAATCTTCACGCATGATAGCTCATTTCTGAGAACACTTTTTTAAAATAATTACCGTATTACAAGTTTATTATTTTTCCTGGAAACTTGGTCACATATAATGACACAATGCGAAGGTTTTCCAATTTTTTGATTTTTTTTGAATTTTTTATGCCCGTTTCAAAATGCGGTCAAAACGGCGGGCTTGACCGTTCCTAGCTAGTGGTTGAATCTTGGAAAACTTTTGGTGTTTCTATGATAAAATAGATACTTATGTACCTAGAAATGATTTTTGGAAAAAATAAAGAGCAAACTATGAGGCAGCTGCAGTTCAAATTTGACCCGTTTCCAACTGAATCGACGGCAATTTGTCTTTTTCACCAGAGGTGGATCAAAACTTGTTTACACCCAACCATTTTGTCAATTGTGCATTAAACATGGCCTAGTATTTTATAAAATTGATTTGGTCCATTTTTGCAACAATTATTTGGTAGTTCCTTCACAAAAAAACCTCATTTCGGGCACTCGGAAAATGGAAAATGAATTTTCCGTGCAAAGAAAATGAAAACTTCCTTAGGCAACATTGTTTGGAATTCCAAGATGCACCCTTGTGCACAATATGAGATCATTTGAACAAACTATGCCATGAATGTGGCCATAAGATTGATCATTTGGCTTGAAAGCCATGAATCTTCACGCATGATAGCTCATTTCTGAGAACACTTTTTTAAAAATAATTACCGTATTACAAGTTTATTATTTTTCCTGGAAACTTGGTCACATATAATGACACAATGCGAAGGTTTTCCAATTTTTGATTTTTTTTGAATTTTTTATGCCCGTTTCAAAATGCGGTCAAAACGGCGGGCTTGACCGTTCCTAGCTAGTGGTTGAATCTTGGAAAACTTTTGGTGTTTCTATGATAAAATAGATACTTATGTACCTAGAAATGATTTTTGGAAAAAATAAAGAGCAAACTATGAGGCAGCTGCAGTTCAAATTTGACCCGTTTCCAACTGAATCGGCGACAATTTGTCTTTTTCACCAGAGGTGGATCAAAACTGTTTTACACCCAACCATTTTGTCAATTGTGCATTAAACATGGCCTAGTATTTTATAAAATTGATTTGGTCCATTTTTGCAACAATTATTTGGTAGTTCCTTCACAAAAAAACCTCATTTCGGGCACTCGGAAAATGAAAATGAATTTTCCGTGCAAAGAAAATGAAAACTTCCTTAGGCAACATTGTTTGGAATTCCAAGATGCACCCTTGTGCACAATATGAGATCATTTGAACAAACTATGCCATGAATGTGGCCATAAGATTGATCATTTGGCTTGAAAGCCATGAATCTTCACGCATGATAGCTCATTTCTGAGAACACTTTTTTAAAAATAATTACCGTATTACAAGTTTATTATTTTTCCTGGAAACTTGGTCACATATAATGACACAATGCGAAGGTTTTCCAATTTTTTGATTTTTTTGAATTTTTTATGCCCGTTTCAAAATGCGGTCAAAACGGCGGGCTTGACCGTTCCTAGCTAGTGGTTGAATCTTGGAAAACTTTTGGTGTTTCTATGATAAATAGATACTTATGTACCTAGAAATGATTTTTGGAAAAAATAAAGAGCAAACTATGAGGCAGCTGCAGTTCAAATTTGACCCGTTTCCAACTGAATCGGCGGCAATTTGTCTTTTTCACCAGAGGTGGATCAAAACTTTTTCACCCAACCATTTTGTCAATTGTGCATTAATATGGCCTAGTATTTTATAAAATTGATTTGGTCCATTTTTGCAACAATTATTTGGTAGTTCCTTCACAAAAAACCTCCTTTCGGGCACTCGGAAAATGGAAAATGAATTTTCCGTGCAAAGAAAATGAAAACTTCCTTAGGCAACATTGTTTGGAATTCCAAGATGTACCCTTGTGCACAATATGAGATCATTTGAACAAACTATGCCATGAATGTGGCCATAAGATTGATCATTTGGCTTGAAAGCCATGAATCTTCACGCATGATAGCTCATTTCTGAGAACACTTTTTTAAAATAATTACCGTATTACAAGTTTATTATTTTTCCTGGAAACTTGGTCACATATAATGACACAATGCGAAGGTTTTCCAATTTTTTGATTTTTTTTGAATTTTTTATGCCCGTTTCAAAATGCGGTCAAAACGGCGGGCTTGACCGTTCCTAGCTAGTGGTTGAATCTTGGAAACTTTTGGTGTTTCTATGATAAAATAGATACTTATGTACCTAGAAATGATTTTTGGAAAAAATAAAGAGCAAACTATGAGGCAGCTGCAGTTCAAATTTGACCCGTTTCCAACTGAATCGACGACAATTTGTCTTTTTCACCAGAGGTGGATCAAAACTTTTTCACCCAACCATTTTGTCAATTGTGCATTATATATGGCCTAGTATTTTATAAAATTGATTTGGTCCATTTTTGCAACAATTATTTGGTAGTTCCTTCACAAAAAACCTCCTTTTGGGCACTCGGAAAATGAAAAATGAATTTTCCGTGCAAAGAAAATGAAAACTTCCTTAGGCAACATTGTTTGGAATTCCAAGATGTACCCTTGTGCACAATATGAGATCATTTGAACAAACTATGCCATGAATGTGGCCATAAGATTGATCATTTGGCTTGAAAGCCATGAATCTTCACGCATGATAGCTCATTTCTGAGAACACTTTTTTAAAATAATTACCGTATTAAAGGTTTATTATTTTTCCTGGAAACTTGGTCACATATAATGACACAATGCGAAGGTTTCCAATTTTTTGATTTTTTTTGAATTTTTTATGCCCGTTTCAAAATGCGGTCAAAACGGCGGGCTTGACCGTTCCTAGCTAGTGGTTGAATCTTGGAAAACTTTTGGTGTTTCTATGATAAAATAGATACTTATGTACCTAGAAATGATTTTTGGAAAAAATAAAGAGCAAACTATGAGGCAGCTGCAGTTCAAATTTGACCCGTTTCAACTGAATCGACGATAATTTGTCTTTTTCACCAGAGGTGGATCAAAACTTGTTTCACCCAACCATTTTGTCAATTGTGCATTATATATGGCCTAGTATTTTATAAAATTGATTTGGTCCATTTTTGCAACAATTATTTGGTAGTTCCTTCACAAAAAAACCTCCTTTTGGGCACTCGGAAAATGAAAAATGAATTTTCCGTGCAAAGAAAATGAAAACTTCCTTAGGCAACATTGTTTGGAATTCCAAGATGTACCCTTGTGCACAATATGAGATCATTTGAACAAACTATGCCATGAATGTGGCCATAAGATTGATCATTTGGCTTGAAAGCCATGAATCTTCACGCATGATAGCTCATTTCTGAGAACACTTTTTTAAAATAATTACCGTATTACAAGTTTATTATTTTTCCTGGAAACTTGGTCACATATAATGACACAATGCGAAGGTTTTCCCAATTTTTTGATTTTTTTTGAATTTTTTATGCCCGTTTCAAAATGCGGTCAAAACGGCGGGCTTGACCGTTCCTAGCTAGTGGTTGAATCTTGGAAAACTTTTGGTGTTTCTATGATAAAATAGATACTTATGTACCTAGAAATGATTTTTGGAAAAAATAAAGAGCAAACTATGAGGCAGCTGCAGTTCAAATTTGACCCGTTTCCAACTGAATCGACGACAATTTGTCTTTTTCACCAGAGGTGGATCAAAACTTTTTCACCCAACCATTTTGTCAATTGTGCATTATATATGGCCTAGTATTTTATAAAATTGATTTGGTCCATTTTTGCAACAATTATTTGGTAGTTCCTTCACAAAAAAACCTCCTTTTGGGCACTCGGAAAATGAAAAATGAATTTTCCGTGCAAAGAAAATGAAAACTTCCTTAGGCAACATTGTTTGGAATTCCAAGATGTACCCTTGTGCACAATATGAGATCATTTGAACAAACTATGCCATGAATGTGGCCATAAGATTGATCATTTGGCTTGAAAGCCATGAATCTTCACGCATGATAGCTCATTTCTGAGAACACTTTTTTAAAATAATTACCGTATTACAAGTTTATTATTTTTCCTGGAAACTTGGTCACATATAATGACACAATGCGAAGGTTTTCCAATTTTTTGATTTTTTTTGAATTTTTTATGCCCGTTTCAAAATGCGGTCAAAACGGCGGGCTTGACCGTTCCTAGCTAGTGGTTGAATCTTGGAAATTTTTGGTGTTTCTATGATAAAATAGATACTTATGTACCTAGAAATGATTTTTGGAAAAAATAAAGAGCAAACTATGAGGCAGCTGCAGTTCAAATTTGACCCGTTTCCAACTGAATCGACGATAATTTGTCTTTTTCACCAGAGGTGGATCAAAACTTGTTTCACCCAACCATTTTGTCAATTGTGCATTATATATGGCCTAGTATTTTATAAAATTGATTTGGTCCATTTTTGCAACAATTATTTGGTAGTTCCTTCACAAAAAAACCTCCTTTTGGGCACTCGGAAAATGAAAAATGAATTTTCCGTGCAAAGAAAATGAAAACTTCCTTAGGCAACATTGTTTGGAATTCCAAGATGTACCCTTGTGCACAATATGAGATCATTTGAACAAACTATGCCATGAATGTGGCCATAAGATTGATCATTTGGCTTGAAAGCCATGAATCTTCACGCATGATAGCTCATTTCTGAGAACACTTTTTTAAAATAATTACCGTATTACAAGTTTATTATTTTTCCTGGAAACTTGGTCACATATAATGACACAATGCGAAGGTTTTCCAATTTTTTGATTTTTTTTGAATTTTTTATGCCCGTTTCAAAATGCGGTCAAAACGGCGGGCTTGACCGTTCCTAGCTAGTGGTTGAATCTTGGAAACTTTTTGGTGTTTCTATGATAAAATAGATACTTATGTACCTAGAAATGATTTTTGGAAAAAATAAAGAGCAAACTATGAGGCAGCTGCAGTTCAAATTTGACCCGTTTCCAACTGAATCGACGACAATTTGTCTTTTTCACCAGAGGTGGATCAAAACTTTTTCACCCAACCATTTTGTCAATTGTGCATTATATATGGCCTAGTATTTTATAAAATTGATTTGGTCCATTTTTGCAACAATTATTTGGTAGTTCCTTCACAAAAAAACCTCCTTTTGGGCACTCGGAAAATGAAAATGAATTTTCCGTGCAAAGAAAATGAAAACTTCCTTAGGCAACATTGTTTGGAATTCCAAGATGTACCCTTGTGCACAATATGAGATCATTTGAACAAACTATGCCATGAATGTGGCCATAAGATTGATCATTTGGCTTGAAAGCCATGAATCTTCACGCATGATAGCTCATTTCTGAGAACACTTTTTTAAAATAATTACCGTATTACAAGTTTATTATTTTTCCTGGAAACTTGGTCACATATAATGACACAGTGCGAAGGTTTTCCAATTTTTTGATTTTTTTTTGAATTTTTTATGCCCGTTTCAAAATGCGGTCAAAACGGCGGGCTTGACCGTTCCTAGCTAGTGGTTGAATCTTGGAAAACTTTTGGTGTTTCTATGATAAAATAGATACTTATGTACCTAGAAATTATTTTTGGAAAAAATAAAGAGCAAACTATGAGGCACTTGCAGTTCAAATTTGACCCGTTTCCAACTGAATCGATGATAATTTGTCTTTTTCACCATAAGTGGATCAAAACTTGTTTCACCCAACCATTTTGTCAATTGTGCATTATATATGGCCTAGTATTTTATAAAATTGATTTGGTCCATTTTTGCAACAATTATTTGGTAGTTCCTTCACAAAAAAACCTCCTTTTGGGCACTCGGAAAATGAAAAATGAATTTTCCGTGCAAAGAAAATGAAAACTTCCTTAGGCAACATTGTTTGGAATTCCAAGATGTACCCTTGTGCACAATATGAGATCATTTGAACAAACTATGCCATGAATGTGGCCATAAGATTGATCATTTGGCTTGAAAGCCATGAATCTTCACGCATGATAGCTCATTTCTGAGAACACTTTTTTAAAATAATTACCGTATTACAAGTTTATTATTTTTCCTGGAAACTTGGTCACATATAATGACACAATGCGAAGGTTTTCCAATTTTTTGATTTTTTTGAATTTTTTATGCCCGTTTCAAAATACGGTCAAAACGGCGGGCTTGACCGTTCCTAGCTAGTGGTTGAATCTTGGAAACTTTTTGGTGTTTCTATGATAAAATAGATACTTATGTACCTAGAAATGATTTTTGGAAAAAATAAAGAGCAAACTATGAGGCAGCTGCAGTTCAAATTTGACCCGTTTCCAACTGAATCGACGGCAATTTGTCTTTTTCACCAGAGGTGGATCAAAACTTTTTCACCCAACCATTTTGTCAATTGTGCATTATATATGGCCTAGTATTTTATAAAATTGATTTGGTCCATTTTTGCAACAATTATTTGGTAGTTCCTTCACAAAAAACCTCCTTTTGGGCACTCGAAAATGAAAAATGAATTTTCCGTGCAAAGAAAATGAAAACTTCCTTAGGCAACATTGTTTGGAATTCCAAGATGTACCCTTGTGCACAATATGAGATCATTTGAACAAACTATGCCATGAATGTGGCCATAAGATTGATCATTTGGCTTGAAAGCCATGAATCTTCACGCATGATAGCTCATTTCTGAGAACACTTTTTAAAAATAATTACCGTATTACAAGTTTATTATTTTTCCTGGAAACTTGGTCACATATAATGACACAATGCGAAGGTTTTCCAATTTTTTGATTTTTTTTGAATTTTTTATGCCCGTTTCAAAATGCGGTCAAAACGGCGGGCTTGACCGTTCCTAGCTAGTGGTTGAATCTTGGAAACTTTTTGGTGTTTCTATGATAAAATAGATACTTATGTACCTAGAAATGATTTTTGGAAAAAATAAAGAGCAAACTATGAGGCAGCTGCAGTTCAAATTTGACCCGTTTCAACTGAATCGACGATAATTTGTCTTTTTCACCAGAGGTGGATCAAAACTTGTTTCACCCAACCATTTTGTCAATTGTGCATTATATATGGCCTAGTATTTTATAAAATTGATTTGGTCCATTTTTGCAACAATTATTTGGTAGTTCCTTCACAAAAAAACCTCCTTTTGGGCACTCGGAAAATGAAAAATGAATTTTCCGTGCAAAGAAAATGAAAACTTCCTTAGGCAACATTGTTTGGAATTCCAAGATGTACCCTTGTGCACAATATGAGATCATTTGAACAAACTATGCCATGAATGTGGCCATAAGATTGATCATTTGGCTTGAAAGCCATGAATCTTCACGCATGATAGCTCATTTCTGAGAACACTTTTTTAAAATAATTACCGTATTACAAGTTTATTATTTTTCCTGGAAACTTGGTCACATATAATGACACAATGCGAAGGTTTTCCAATTTTTTGATTTTTTTTGAATTTTTTATGCCCGTTTCAAAATGCGGTCAAAACGGCGGGCTTGACCGTTCCTAGCTAGTGGTTGAATCTTGGAAATTTTTGGTGTTTCTATGATAAATAGATACTTATGTACCTAGAAATGATTTTTGGAAAAAATAAAGAGCAAACTATGAGGCAGCTGCAGTTCAAATTTGACCCGTTTCCAACTGAATCGACGACAATTTGTCTTTTTCACCAGAGGTGGATCAAAACTTGTTTCACCCAACCATTTTGTCAATTGTGCATTATATATGGCCTAGTATTTTATAAAATTGATTTGGTCCATTTTTGCAACAATTATTTGGTAGTTCCTTCACAAAAAAACCTCCTTTTGGGCACTCGGAAAATGAAAAATGAATTTTCCGTGCAAAGAAAATGAAAACTTCCTTAGGCAACATTGTTTGGAATTCCAAGATGTACCCTTGTGCACAATATGAGATCATTTGAACAAACTATGCCATGAATGTGGCCATAAGATTGATCATTTGGCTTGAAAGCCATGAATCTTCACGCATGATAGCTCATTTCTGAGAACACTTTTTTAAAATAATTACCGTATTACAAGTTTATTATTTTTCCTGGAAACTTGGTCACATATAATGACACAATGCGAAGGTTTTCCAATTTTTTGATTTTTTTTGAATTTTTTATGCCCGTTTCAAAATGCGGTCAAAACGGCGGGCTTGACCGTTCCTAGCTAGTGGTTGAATCTTGGAAACTTTTTGGTGTTTCTATGATAAAATAGATACTTATGTACCTAGAAATGATTTTTGGAAAAAATAAAGAGCAAACTATGAGGCAGCTGCAGTTCAAATTTGACCCGTTTCCAACTGAATCGACGGCAATTTGTCTTTTTCACCAGAGGTGGATCAAAACTTGTTTCACCCAACCATTTTGTCAATTGTGCATTATATATGGCCTAGTATTTTATAAAATTGATTTGGTCCATTTTTGCAACAATTATTTGGTAGTTCCTTCACAAAAAACCTCCTTTTGGGCACTCGGAAAATGAAAAATGAATTTTCCGTGCAAAGAAAATGAAAACTTCCTTAGGCAACATTGTTTGGAATTCCAAGATGTACCCTTGTGCACAATATGAGATCATTTGAACAAACTATGCCATGAATGTGGCCATAAGATTGATCATTTGGCTTGAAAGCCATGAATCTTCACGCATGATAGCTCATTTCTGAGAACACTTTTTTAAAATAATTACCGTATTACAAGTTTATTATTTTTCCTGGAAACTTGGTCACATATAATGACACAATGCGAAGGTTTTCCAATTTTTGATTTTTTTTGAATTTTTTATGCCCGTTTCAAAATGCGGTCAAAACGGCGGGCTTGACCGTTCCTAGCTAGTGGTTGAATCTTGGAAACTTTTTGGTGTTTCTATGATAAAATAGATACTTATGTACCTAGAAATGATTTTTGGAAAAAATAAAGAGCAAACTATGAGGCAGCTGCAGTTCAAATTTGACCCGTTTCCAACTGAATCGACGACAATTTGTCTTTTTCACCAGAGGTGGATCAAAACTTGTTTCACCCAACCATTTTGTCAATTGTGCATTATATATGGCCTAGTATTTTATAAAATTGATTTGGTCCATTTTTGCAACAATTATTTGGTAGTTCCTTCACAAAAAAACCTCCTTTTGGGCACTCGGAAAATGAAAAATGAATTTTCCGTGCAAAGAAAATGAAAACTTCCTTAGGCAACATTGTTTGGAATTCCAAGATGTACCCTTGTGCACAATATGAGATCATTTGAACAAACTATGCCATGAATGTGGCCATAAGATTGATCATTTGGCTTGAAAGCCATGAATCTTCACGCATGATAGCTCATTTCTGAGAACACTTTTTTAAAATAATTACCGTATTACAAGTTTATTATTTTTCCTGGAAACTTGGTCACATATAATGACACAATGCGAAGGTTTTCCAATTTTTTGATTTTTTTTGAATTTTTTATGCCCGTTTCAAAATGCGGTCAAAACGGCGGGCTTGACCGTTCCTAGCTAGTGGTTGAATCTTGGAAATTTTTTGGTGTTTCTATGATAAATAGATACTTATGTACCTAGAAATGATTTTTGGAAAAAATAAAGAGCAAACTATGAGGCAGCTGCAGTTCAAATTTGACCCGTTTCCAACTGAATCGACGACAATTTGTCTTTTTCACCAGAGGTGGATCAAAACTTGTTTCACCCAACCATTTTGTCAATTGTGCATTATATATGGCCTAGTATTTTATAAAATTGATTTGGTCCATTTTTGCAACAATTATTTGGTAGTTCCTTCACAAAAAAACCTCCTTTTGGGCACTCGGAAAATGAAAAATGAATTTTCCGTGCAAAGAAAATGAAAACTTCCTTAGGCAACATTGTTTGGAATTCCAAGATGTACCCTTGTGCACAATATGAGATCATTTGAACAAACTATGCCATGAATGTGGCCATAAGATTGATCATTTGGCTTGAAAGCCATGAATCTTCACGCATGATAGCTCATTTCTGAGAACACTTTTTTAAAATAATTACCGTATTACAAGTTTATTATTTTTCCTGGAAACTTGGTCACATATAATGACACAATGCGAAGGTTTTCCAATTTTTTGATTTTTTTTGAATTTTTTATGCCCGTTTCAAAATGCGGTCAAAACGGCGGGCTTGACCGTTCCTAGCTAGTGGTTGAATCTTGGAAATTTTTGGTGTTTCTATGATAAATAGATACTTATGTACCTAGAAATGATTTTTGGAAAAAATAAAGAGCAAACTATGAGGCAGCTGCAGTTCAAATTTGACCCGTTTCCAACTGAATCGACGACAATTTGTCTTTTTCACCAGAGGTGGATCAAAACTTGTTTCACCCAACCATTTTGTCAATTGTGCATTATATATGGCCTAGTATTTTATAAAATTGATTTGGTCCATTTTTGCAACAATTATTTGGTAGTTCCTTCACAAAAAAACCTCCTTTTGGGCACTCGGAAAATGAAAAATGAATTTTCCGTGCAAAGAAAATGAAAACTTCCTTAGGCAACATTGTTTGGAATTCCAAGATGTACCCTTGTGCACAATATGAGATCATTTGAACAAACTATGCCATGAATGTGGCCATAAGATTGATCATTTGGCTTGAAAGCCATGAATCTTCACGCATGATAGCTCATTTCTGAGAACACTTTTTTAAAATAATTACCGTATTACAAGTTTATTATTTTTCCTGGAAACTTGGTCACATATAATGACACAATGCGAAGGTTTTCCAATTTTTTGATTTTTTTTGAATTTTTTATGCCCGTTTCAAAATGCGGTCAAAACGGCGGGCTTGACCGTTCCTAGCTAGTGGTTGAATCTTGGAAACTTTTTGGTGTTTCTATGATAAAATAGATACTTATGTACCTAGAAATGATTTTTGGAAAAAATAAAGAGCAAACTATGAGGCAGCTGCAGTTCAAATTTGACCCGTTTCCAACTGAATCGACGAAATTTGTCTTTTTCACCAGAGGTGGATCAAAACTTGTTTCACCCAACCATTTTGTCAATTGTGCATTATATATGGCCTAGTATTTTATAAAATTGATTTGGTCCATTTTTGCAACAATTATTTGGTAGTTCCTTCACAAAAAAACCTCCTTTTGGGCACTCGGAAAATGAAAAATGAATTTTCCGTGCAAAGAAATGAAAACTTCCTTAGGCAACATTGTTTGGAATTCCAAGATGTACCCTTGTGCACAATATGAGATCATTTGAACAAACTATGCCATGAATGTGGCCATAAGATTGATCATTTGGCTTGAAAGCCATGAATCTTCACGCATGATAGCTCATTTCTGAGAACACTTTTTTAAAATAATTACCGTATTACAAGTTTATTATTTTTCCTGGAAACTTGGTCACATATAATGACACAATGCGAAGGTTTTCCAATTTTTTGATTTTTTTTGAATTTTTTATGCCCGTTTCAAAATGCGGTTAAAACGGCGGGCTTGACCGTTCCTAGCTAGTGGTTGAATCTTGGAAAACTTTTGGTGTTTCTATGATAAAATAGATACTTATGTACCTAGAAATGATTTTTGGAAAAAATAAATAGCAAACTATGAGGCAGCTGCAGTTCAAATTTGACCCGCTTCCAACTAATCGGCGGCAATTTGTCTTTTTCACCAGAGGTGGATCAAAACTTGTTTACACCCAACCATTTTGTCAATTGTGCATTAAATATGGCCTAGTATTTTATAAAATTATTTGGTCCATTTTTGCAACAATTATTTGGTAGTTCCTTCACAAAAAAACCTCCTTTCGGGCACTCGGAAAATGGAAAATGAATTTTCCGTGCAAAGAAAATGAAAACTTCCTTAGGCAACATTGTTTGGAATTCCAAGATGTACCCTTGTGCACAATATGAGATCATTTGAACAAACTATGCCATGAATGTGGCCATAAGATTGATCATTTGGCTTGAAAGCCATGAATCTTCACGCATGATAGCTCATTTCTGAGAACACTTTTTTAAAATAATTACCGTATTACAAGTTTATTATTTTTCCTGGAAACTTGGTCACATATAATGACACAATGCGAAGGTTTTCCAATTTTTTGATTTTTTTTGAATTTTTTATGCCCGTTTCAAAATGCGGTCAAAACGGCGGGCTTGACCGTTCCTAGCTAGTGGTTGAATCTTGGAAATTTTTGGTGTTTCTATGATAAATAGATACTTATGTACCTAGAAATGATTTTTGGAAAAAATAAAGAGCAAACTATGAGGCAGCTGCAGTTCAAATTTGACCCGTTTCCAACTGAATCGGCGGCAATTTGTCTTTTTCACCAGAGGTGGATCAAAACTTTTTACACCCAACCATTTTGTCAATTGTGCATTAATATGGCCTAGTATTTTATAAAATTGATTTGGTCCATTTTTGCAACAATTATTTGGTAGTTCCTTCACAAAAAAACCTCCTTTTCGGGCACTCGGAAAATGGAAAATGAATTTTCCGTGCAAAGAAAATGAAAACTTCCCTTAGGCAACATTGTTTGGAATTCCAAGATGCACCCTTGTGCACAATATGAGATCATTTGAACAAACTATGCCATGAATGTGGCCATAAGATTGATCATTTGGCTTGAAAGCCATGAATCTTCACGCATGATAGCTCATTTCTGAGAACACTTTTTTAAAATAATTACCGTATTACAAGTTTATTATTTTTCCTGGAAACTTGGTCACATATAATGACACAATGCGAAGGTTTTCCAATTTTTTGATTTTTTTTGAATTTTTTATGCCCGTTTCAAAATGCGGTCAAAACGGCGGGCTTGACCGTTCCTAGCTAGTGGTTGAATCTTGGAAACTTTTTGGTGTTTCTATGATAAATAGATACTTATGTACCTAGAAATGATTTTTGGAAAAAATAAAGAGCAAACTATGAGGCAGCTGCAGTTCAAATTTGACCCGTTTCCAACTGAATCGACGGCAATTTGTCTTTTTCACCAGAGGTGGATCAAAACTTTTTCACCCAACCATTTTGTCAATTGTGCATTATATATGGCCTAGTATTTTATAAAATTGATTTGGTCCATTTTTGCAACAATTATTTGGTAGTTCCTTCACAAAAAAACCTCCTTTTGGGCACTCGGAAAATGGAAAATGAATTTTCCGTGCAAAGAAAATGAAAACTTCCTTAGGCAACATTGTTTGGAATTCCAAGATGTACCCTTGTGCACAATATGAGATCATTTGAACAAACTATGCCATGAATGTGGCCATAAGATTGATCATTTGGCTTGAAAGCCATGAATCTTCACGCATGATAGCTCATTTCTGAGAACACTTTTTTAAAATAATTACCGTATTACAAGTTTATTATTTTTCCTGGAAACTTGGTCACATATAATGACACAATGCGAAGGTTTTCCAATTTTTTGATTTTTTTTGAATTTTTTATGCCCGTTTCAAAATGCGGTCAAAACGGCGGGCTTGACCGTTCCTAGCTAGTGGTTGAATCTTGGAATTTTTTGGTGTTTCTATGATAAATAGATACTTATGTACCTAGAAATGATTTTTGGAAAAAATAAAGAGCAAACTATGAGGCAGCTGCAGTTCAAATTTGACCCGTTTCCAACTGAATCGCGGCAATTTGTCTTTTTCACCAGAGGTGGATCAAAACTTTTTCACCCAACCATTTTGTCAATTGTGCATTATATATGGCCTAGTATTTTATAAAATTGATTTGGTCCATTTTTGCAACAATTATTTGGTAGTTCCTTCACAAAAAAACCTCCTTTTGGGCACTCGGAAAATGGAAAATGAATTTTCCGTGCAAAGAAAATGAAAACTCCCTTAGGCAACATTGTTTGGAATTCCAAGATGCACCCTTGTGCACAATATGAGATCATTTGAACAAACTATGCCATGAATGTGGCCATAAGATTGATCATTTAGCTTGAAAGCCATGAATCTTCACGCATGATAGCTCATTTCTGAGAACACTTTTTTAAAATAATTACCGTATTACAAGTTTATTATTTTTCCTGGAAACTTGGTCACATATAATGACACAATGCGAAGGTTTTCCAATTTTTTGATTTTTTTTGAATTTTTTATGCTCGTTTCAAAATGCGGTCAAAACGGCGAGCTTGACCGTTCCTAGCTAGTGGTTGAATCTTGGAAAACCTTTGGTGTTTCCATGGTAAAATAGATATTTATGTACCTAGAAATGATTTCTGGAAAAAATAAATAGCAAACTATGAGGCAGCTGCAGTTCAAATTTGACCCGCTTCCAACTGAATCGGCGGCAATTTGTCTTTTTCACCATTGGTGGATGAAAACGTTTTACACGCAACCATTTTGTCAATTGTGCATTAAACATGGCCTAGTATTTTATAAAATTCATTTGGTCCATTTTTGCAACAATTATTTGGTAGTTCCTTCACAAAAAAACCTCATTTCGGGCACTCCGAAAATGGAAAATGAATTTTCCGTGCAAAGAAGATGCAAACTCCCTTAGGCAACATCGTTTGGAATTCCAATATGCACCCTTGTGCACAATATGAGATCATTTGAACAAACTATGCCATGAATGTGGCCATAAGATTGATCATTTGGCTTGAAAGCCATGAATCTTCACGCATGATAGCTCATTTCTAAGAACACTTTTTTAAAATAATTACCGTATTACAAGTTTATTATTCTTCCTGGAAACTTGGTCACATATAATGACACAATGCGAAGGTTTTCCAATTTTTTGAATTTTTTTGAATTTTTTATGCCTGTTTCAAAATGCGGTCAAAATGGCGGGCTTGACCGTTCCTAGCTAGTGGTTGAATCTTGGAAAACTTTTGGTGTTTCTATGATAAAATAGATACTTATGTACCTCGAAATGATTTTTGGAAAAAATAAATAGCAAACTATGAGGCAGCTACAGTTCAAATTTGACCCGCTTCCAGCTGAATCGGAGGAAATTTTTCTTTTTCACGAAAGGTGGATCAAAGTTTTTGACACCCAACTATTTGGTCAATTGTATATTGAATATGGACTAGTATTTCAGATAATTGATGGAGTCCAATTTTGCAACAAATATTTGATAGGTTCTTAAAAAAACCATTTTTGCCACTCTAAAAATGATAAAAAAAATAGCTGGAAAGATCAGAAATGCGTACAAATTGGTCTTTATCCATAAAATGTGGTCTAACTCTAGTGAAAATTTGTGTGGTACCCTTTTGCAAAATATTTTTGGTAGCTACTTCACAAAATTCCTTTATTTTTTAGTACCAAGAAACTATTTTAAATCACTTGTTTTTCGAACCAATCAGAACCCTTCCCATGGATCGATGACATGGCGCCCATCCATTCATCCATCTCTCCATCCCACATCCATCCATCCATCTATGTATAGAAAAAAAGAAAACAAATGAAAAAGGCAAACCCCCAAGCGCAGCCCAACTAACCCTAACTCAGATCCCATCTCTCCACCTTCCTCATCTCCTCGCGGCCGCCACCTCCTCCCCGTCCTGCAGCGGCGCGTCCCGCCACCTCCTCCTCTCCGTTCCGCCACCACCTCCTCCTCTCCATTCCGCCACTACCTCCTCCTTCCTCGACACGTCCCGCAGCGGCGCCCACTGTGTCGCCTGGCTGCCGTCCCTCTCCCTCTACGACATCGCCGCCATGCCTGGAGTCGCGGCCGACGTCTCCCATATCACACCCACACCCTGGTACGTCCCCACTCCCCATGCCTTTGCTTTCCCCGCCGCTCGCTCCGCTGGATCTGCATCTCACTAGTCCGATGGGGCCACTGCTCCTGCAGGTGAAGGGATTCATTGGGGACGACCAGCTCTGTCTTCTCCCTCCCTCGATCCGCACCATGGCGGGCACCAGAACAAACACCGGCGGGAGCGCAAGCTGGCCCGACGCGCGGTGCTGCAGCGACCGGAGCGCGCCCATCAGCCGTGCCGGCGCGTGCGGAGTCGATCCCGCGGCCGTCGTCACAGGAACCACCACCGCCTCGTCGCTGATAAGGCCACGATGGAAAGAGCCGCTGCTGCCGCCGCGGGAAGCCGCCCTCGTCGCCGCTGCTCTGCTTCTTCGCCATGGACTATGTCGATGCTCCTCTGCCTCTTCTCTGTGGCCCCGCTCCCTTTCCACTCCTTAGAGGACAAGCAGTAGCAGCACGCATCGAGCACAAGTAGCGGCAACACTTGGTGGCGAGCATGTACACGCTGCACACACACACAAGCTATCTAAGGTAAGCTAATAGGCTGGTTGATCGATTTTCTGCAAGACAAGCATGCACACAGATGCCTAAGCAGCTTAATTGATTCCGGCTATCTGAACAAGTTACTGTTATCCAAATGATTTTGCCTACAATAACCCATTATTCACCATTGGTTCAGTAGATGTCTATGTAGTAGAAAATTACACTACCAGTGATAGTCTGAATCTAAGAACTCACCCTTTTATCTGATCTTTCCAACGAGAGCAGTTGCTAGTTCATTTCCTGTGGTTTGCAAATTGATTGTCACTTACCAAGTAAGCTATGCATTGCCTTGCCAGGTCACTCTGTCCGGACTGATCAATATGGTGGATGGCCTCTGCTCCATCTGGTGGGTCACGCAGCGCTACATCCTCGTCGAGAGGGACAACTATAAGAAGTACGTAGCCCCGCCAAATCGATCCCCTCCCCCCATCTCCTCCTGCATATCAAGAACAGACCCGATCAATTCCGTAGCATACTGATCCCCGTCAGAGATTTACTAGCGGCTAGGTTCAGCTGGTTGAATTCTACCAAAGCATTGGTTCATGATGGATACCTTGTGATTGATCCTGTGATGGTCGTGTCGCTATAGGTACAACGGGATTTGCTTGATGGCGCAGAAACTCATCAACATCATAAAGTGGATGGATCTGAGGGATCTGCTCTGCCTGCGTCATTTACTGCCTCGCCAACGCAGTAGATGTTCTTTTTTCTTCTGTAATTTACCATCAATGATCTACTGTAGCCTAATTTCTACGAACTAGTATGATTCGTTCGCATATTTGGCCAGCTCCAGACTAGTTAGTGCTCCTCTTCTTGGCCCCATGGTGGGTGGGATCACAGGGACTGACAAGATGCAGGGAATGTGCCAACTTCCTTTGGCAAAATCTTGCTACCTTGCCATAGATGGCTACACTACTACCTTATAGCCCAGGATTCTACTGCTTTCTTCTATAATTTGTCACCCTCCACTTCCTTAGGAAAAAATGAAAATTAAGTTGCAGCATTAGTTAGGTACTGCTAGTCTTTTTTAGACATTACTGCCTCCTTTTTCCCTGTTAGCGCGAAAGGTCATGTGCCCTTTCCATTTGAAGTCTATGTACGAAACACCAATTATCCAGTCCATTTTTCACAAAAAGATTAGTGTTCTTATTTAGTCCTGATGTTTTGGTTTATGGAGTTGTTGATTATTTGGTCAGATTTCCTTAGTTGCTTTATGCATAAGAATAAGCTGATAAGAACAGAACATTGATACTTTGCATGCTATTCGTAAAATGATTTATTTTCTTTTGTCACCTTGTATGAATGAGTATCTCATTTTAACTAGCTGGAGAACGAAGCATTGATGTAGCTGAATTTGTGTTATCATTCTAATGAACTTGTTTGTTTTCTGAATGAAATGTTCATAATATATTGGCTCCAGATTTTGACCTTACCTTCCATTCCCTTCCCTGATGTGCAGGAGCATTTGCACGACTGCAATATCACCAACTCGACTCGGATGCAGGGAGAGGAGACCCCTAGCTGCGGGGAAGCTGCAACTCTAGGTTAAGGCCTCCCTCTGCATCTCCTTGTTTTGGTTTCCTAGGCTTGGTCCCTGATTTGGTGCTGCTCCAAATTTGCTTACATGCTTGATTTCATTGTTTGCCAATTAAGTTGCTTTCTTGATGCCCCCAAATTCAGTAGAATTTTGTTTATCAATTGCTTTGGTTGGATTTCTCCCAAGTTAACTGAAGTTGTTACAAAATAGGTGGTTGTTGTCCAATCTATTCAGTAGAATAAAAACTGATGGCTGGCATGTGTTGTTTGCTATCTTTCATCTCGCCTTCTGTTGTCAAAGTTTATCTTCTCTTGTCAAGGTTTTCACTGTTGTAACTATTAATTTGGAAGATAAAGTGATGGCCAATTATATGTATATATCCACACAACAAATATACCATGCTGTATTATGCTTATGCTACTTGTATCACCAATGTTTTCTAACTCTAGCACCCATGTCTTTCTTTACTGTCTTGCCTAACCCTGTATTGATATGTATGTTTGCTCAAAATTAAGTACAAGTTAGGCTGCCATGTTAAGGCTAACTTGAGAACACTTACTCTACTCTCTTGCCTAACCCTGTATTGATGTATGTTTGCTCAAAATTAAGTACAAGTTAGGCTGCCATGTTAAGACTAACCTGAGAACACTTACTCTCTCTCTCTCTCTCTCTATGTCTTTATTAAGCTCGGCTAACCTTATAGATGTTGTCCTTCTTTCATCTACAGGACAATATCATGCCTATGTTTATTTGGTTTGAACTTTGTATGTGTTTATTCAGTTTGAACTCTGCATGACATGAAGTAATTATTTTTTGTTTTTTTCTCAACTTTTTGTTATTGTTACTTTATACATACTTAGTTTGTAGTTAAAGTTGTGGGTTAACGATGGTGATTTTGTTCTACTTGGATGCATTGGTACCCCCCTCATCTAGCACACAGATGCAACGGTGGCAAGAAGATCATGGCTGTGTGCATCATCAAGCACACCATGGAGATAATTCACCTCCTCACAGATGCTAACTCAATCCAAATCATCGTGATGCTATCATCCTTAGGTATCTCTCTTAGTTCCCTTTATTCTCTCGTCCATATGTGATGTTAGTGATGTTAGCCTACGTACTCTGACTAGTAATGTTTAATGTTGCTTGTTGAATGGATGGCTGTGGTAGTAGAATGGTATTATTGTTTAGGTGCAATTTGGTGTAGTGAAGTTTTTTGTATGACTCTCACTTGTGCAATACATATTCATATTTTTTCTCTGTTTTCTTGTATGAATGAGTATCTCATTTTAACTAGCTGGAGAACAAAAATCATGGCACTAGATGAATTTGTGTCGTCATTCTAATATAAATATATGTCGTTTTTTGAATGGTGTCTTCTTGCTATATTGGCTCCAGTTTTCCTAATTCTTCTCTGTTGATTCATGTATCAGGGTGACCGTGGAAGGCATATCACTGTTTTGTTGGCCCAGTCCTGACAGGAGTAGGTGCCTAGTTTGTGATTGTTATCGAAGGAGCTCCATCTGAAGAACATAGCTTGTAACTATGATTGCCATACTTGTAGAGCTTGTAGCTAGTTATTACACTTGTAGAGCTTCTGGAGAATGTTTGGAGTATCATGTGTAGAGCTTGTAGAGCTTGCATATGTTAGAGCTTATTATGTGTAGAGCTTGTAAAGTATATGTTATTTGTACAATAGGAGCTCTGTACTGAATCTAGTTGATAATATTTAAATACTGGTTATTTATTTACTATTAAATTGAAATACGAAGAATATGAACTTGCTAGCTGGGACCCACGTACCTGAACCTGACATCTGGGACCCATTTGACTAGTGGACCTTTTTTATATTACAAAAAAACTAAAAAAACTAAAACTAAAAAAACTAAAACTTTCTAGCGGAAAAGGCCACGGCCCAAAAATGGGAAGGCTTAATTTTTGGGCTTGGCCCATCTACCTAGCCAAAATTAATATGAGGAAAAACACAAATAGGCTGAATTGTTGGGCCCGGCCCATGTAAAACATCGAATTGGACCGGGCTGATACTTATCCACGTCAGCTTGCCATGCTGGATCCCTACGTGGCCTATGGAGGTAGATAGTGACCAAAAATTTGGTCGTGGAACCAACGACCTTTTACATATCACAAAGAAGGTCGCCAATTTCAGTCTACGACCGCCGGCATTTGACCATCTGTTTTTGGTCACAAAAAAGGTCGCGAATGAAAAACACTGACCTTTCAGCGACCAATAGTGATGGTCGCAAGTTGACATATTTCTTGTAGTGATAATCAGAATCAGAATATCCAATCAGATGAAATGTTGAGCCCTTTGGATACCATAATCTTATCGTTGGGGTGTAAGCCAAATATCGAAGTATTCGCTTCACCGCTAGGTGTTGCGACTCCTTTGGTGCCACTTGGTATCGGGCACACATGCAAACGCTAAGCATTATATCTGGCCTAGGTGCACATAAGTAAAGTAAAGAACCAATCATGGAGTGATATACCTTTTGATCAAACTCTTTACCATTGTCGTTAGGTGCCAGATGACCTTTGGTTGGCATTGGCGTCGTGTATCCTTTGCAGTCTTGCATTCCAAACTTCTTCGGGCTATCTTTGAGGTATTTCTCTTGTGATATGAAGATGCCATTGCTCTGTTGACGGATTTGAAGACCAAGGAAAAAGTTCAGCTCACCCATCATGGACATCTGATATTGCTCTTGCATCTGTGCCCAAACTCATCATTGTATCTTTTGTCAGTGCAGCCGAAGATAATGTCATCCACATAGATTTGACACACAAACAGTTCAATGTCATATGTCTTTGTGAAGAGTGTCGGATCTAGAGAACCTGGTTTGAAGCCTTTGCTCTTCAAGAAGTATTTGAGTGTGTCATACCAAGCGCGAGTAGCTTGTTTGAGGCCATACAGTGCCTTGTTGAGCTTGTATACCATATCAGGATGTTTGGATCTTCAAAGCCAGGTGGTTGAGCAACATACACTTCTTCTTCAATCTTGCCATTGAGGAAGGCACTCTTCACATCCATTTGGTAGAGAAGAATGTTGTGATGGTTGGCATAGGCTAGCAGTACGCGAATGGTTTCAAGCCTTGCCACAGGAGCAAATGTTTCATCGAAGTCAATTCCTTCTACTTGAGTGTAGCCTTGAGCAACTAGACGGGCCTTGTTTCTGACAACTTGACCATGCACATCTTGTTTGTTGCGATAGATCCATTTGGTGCTGATGATATTGTGCTTGCGAGGATCAGGACGCTTGAACAGTTCCCATACATTGTTCAGCTCAAATTGATGAAGCTCTTCTTGCATAGCGTCAATACATTCAGGTTCCATAAAGGCTTCAGCAACTTTCTTGGGTTCATATATAGAGACAAATGCAAAGTGCCCATAGAAATTTGCTAGTTGTGTTGCTCTTGAACGAGTGAGTGGACCAGGTGCATTGATGCTATCAATTATCTTCTCAATCTGTACATCATTTGCAACACGGGGATGAACTGGACGAAGATTTTGCCCTTGCGGATCATTGTCTTCAGCTTCAGCATTGACTTCAGGCTGAGCATTCTCTTCGGGTTGATTTGGTGCAATGATGATTTCTTCTTCAGCCTGAGCTTCTGAGGGTATGATTTCTCCAATACCCATGAGCTTGATTGATTCACTAGGGGGGACTTCATCTAACACATTTGGCAGGTGCTCTCTTTGCGATCCGTTAGTCTCATCGAACCGCACATCCACAGTTTCAATCACTTTATAGTGAAAGAGGTTTAAGACCCCGTAGGACTATGAATCCTTTCCATATCCAAGCATAAAACCTTCATGTGCTTTCGGCGCAAATTTGGAAGTGTGATGTGGATCCTTGATCCAGCACCTAGCACCAAATACTCTGAAGTAACTGATGTTTGGCTTCTTACCAGTTAGTAGCTCATATGATATCTTCTTTAGAAGCTTATGAAGATAAACACGATTGATGACATGGGATGCAGTATCAATAGCTTCAGGCCAAAACTTCCTTGGAGTCTTGTACTCATCAAGCAAAGTCCGAGCCATCTGAATGAGGGTTCTGTTCTTGCGCTCCATGATGCCATTCTGCTGAGGTGTGTGAGGAGCTAAAAACTCATGAGTGATGCCCAGTGTATCAAGATAAGCGTCGAGGCTGGTGTTCTTGAATTCTATGCCGTTCTCACTTCTGATGTGCTTGTTCTTGATGCCATAGTTCATCATGGCACGGTTGGCGAATCGTCTGAAGACATCCTGCACTTCAGTCTTGTAGAGGATTATATGCACCCATGTATATCTTGAGTAATCATCAACAATGAAGAAGCCATAGAGACAAGCAGTGGTAGTAAGAGTAGAGTAATGAGGAGGGCCGAATAAGTCCATCTGTAGAAGCTCAAAGGGTTGTGATGTCGCCATGATTGTCTTTGAGGGATGCTTGGCCCTAGTCATCTTCCCAGCTTCACAAGCACCACACAGATGATCCTTCTTGAACTTGACGCCCTCGATCCCCACAACATGATTCTTCTTCGCGAGAGTGTACAAGTTCCTCATGCCAGCATGTCCTAGCCTCCAATGCCAGAGCCAGCACTCTAAAGCTTTTGCTAGAGGACATACAGCCAACTGTGGTCTTGCTAAGAAATCTACCACATACAGATCATCTTTTCGATACCCTTCAAAGACTAGAGACTTGTCCGATTCCATAAGCACAAGGCAACAATATTTTCCAAAAATCACAATCATGTTCAAATCACAAAGCATTGAGACAGATATTAAGTTGAAACCAAGGGATTCAACAAGCATCACTTTATCCATGTGTCGATCCTTTAAAATTGCAACTCTACCAAACCCAATACCTTGCTTTTACTAGTGTCAGCAAATGTGATGTGACTTTTGTCAAACGGGCGTAGGGTTGAATCCATCAGAAGACTTCAATCACCACTCATATGGTTGGTGCAGCCACTATCCATAATCCATTTTGAAGCCTTTGGTGTCATATACTACAGTACAGTTTGGGGAATAGGTTTCACCAAGAGAGTTGTGAAGCAGAAAAATTTGACGAACTAGCGGAACATGAAAGTTCAGATCTTGGTTAGGATAAATAGGATGATTGTCAAGGAATCCTGGGACTAAATACATTGTAAGACCATTTGGACATTTTATCTTGCATCCCACAAGATGTTTAAGGTCCCCGACATAAGCATCAGACGCCTTTGATTTCTGGCTGGATACCTTATCCTGCAAAAAGAGAGTTAAGTTTTCTTAACCACCCACATCTTCAGGGGTGGCTTAGAAGCAATGAGTCCAAGTGCAGCATCTGAGAACTTCGGCTTTGGAGCCCTAGCAAATAGCCTTGCAGGAGGTGAATAATACTCATAAGAATAAGTAGAAAATTTCTTAGACGTATGAACATAGCGGTTGGATGAAACACACTCATATTCAGAAGTCTGAGTATGGTTTCCCTGCAAAACATTTGCGTTAGGGTGACTCAGGTGAGTCCTCTGTTTGTATGAAGCCTTTGGACCATATGAAGCCTTTGGTCCGGGATTTGTCTTCTTCCCTGGTGGTGTCATGATGACATTCACGGGAAGACTTTCGAGACAACTTTTGGGTACCCAGATCTTCTTAAGAGGTGCTCCATTCCTGCAGTTAGTACCAATACACCTGGCAAACACTTCACCATTCTGATTCCTGAACAGTTTATAGTTCACATCAAAGGATTCATCAATGATAATTGGGTTAGCACAAGAGAAGCCAGATAAGGTAGATGGGTCCACTAAAGGTCTCTTAGCAGCAACCCATGTAGTTTTGGGGTACTGCTCAAGCATCTAGTAAGAACCATCAACATTCATTTTCTTCTCAAACCCAACACCCTATTTCCTAGGGTTTTGGTTCAGAATATGCTTTTGAGGACGTCACACAGTTTCTGATGCCCTTTGAGACTTTTGTACATTCCTGTCTGAAGCAATGTCTTCAACCTAGAATTCTCATCAGCAATAGTAGTGGTATCCTCAGCAGAGGGGTTAGTTACCACATTAGCAGTTGAAGATACTGCAATAGTAGCAGCAGTTGAACATTTAGCAATAGAAACAACATTATCATGCTCAAGACATTTCAGACATGGTGGTTCAAATCCTTCCTGAGCGGAACCGATCTGTTGAGCGCGGAGTGACTCGTTCTCCTTTTGAAGATCTTCATGAGCCGATCTCAATTTCTCAAGCTCTTGCTTCCTTTGAAGATAATCATAGGACAAATTTTCATGAGAAGTTGAGAGCATTTCATGACGACTTTCAAGTTCCTCGTACTTAACATGAAGATTTTTAATGCCTTCAATTAAGGACTAAGTTCGGGTCATTTCCGCGTCCAACAGGTCATCGTTTTTGTCTAACAACTTTTGAATATGTTCCATAGCGTTCTGTTGTTCTGTTGCAATTTTAGCAAGTGCTTTTAGCTAGGTTTAGATTCACATTCAGAGTCATCTTCACTTGATGTTTGAAAGTAAGCATTGCATGAGTTTACCTTGGCACCACGTAACATGAAGCAATAGGTGGGAGCAGAGTCATCCTCATCCTTGGCATCAGCGTTGGTGATGAGGCCATTGTCTTCAGTGTTGAGGATGGACTTGGCGACATATGCAGAAGCTAGAGCCAGGCTTGCTACTCTAGAATCAGGTTCCTCTTCATACTCCACCTCTGCCTCCTCAGATGCAGACTCCTCCTCTGAATCCATTTCCTTGCCAACAAATGCACGAGCCTTACTTGATGAGCTCTTGTTGTGTGATGAAGACTTTGATGAAGACTTGGAAAAATACTTTGAAGATTTCTTCTTCTTGTTGTCATCAGAATCATATTCCTTGCTCTTCTTCTTCTTCTTCTTCTTTGTCTCATTGTCCCATTGTGGACACTCAAAGATGTAGTGACCAGGTTTCTTGCACTTGTGGCAGGTTGTCTTCTTGTGATCACGAGAGGAAGCTTCATCATTTGTTGAGCTGGATCTTGAAGACTTTCTAAAGTCTTTCTTCTTGGCGAACTCCTAGAACTTCTTCACAAGCATAGAAAGCTCCTTTCCAATATTTTCACAATCCCCAGAACTGTAGTCAGATTCTTCTTCACATGACGATACAACCTTCGCCTTCAAAGCGTGAGTATGTCCATAGTTGGGACCATAGATATCTCTTTTCTCAGATAGCTAGAACTCATGTGTGTTGAGCCTCTCATGTATGCCAGACGGATCGAGAGTCTTTAAGTCAGGGTGCTCTTGAATCATCAGGGCCATGGTGTTAAATGAGCTGTCAAGAGATCTCAGAAGTGTGTTGACAATTTCATGCTTGGTGATCTCAGTGGCGCCGAGTGCATGAAGCTCAATTGTGATATCAGTGAGGCGATCAAATGTGAGCTGTACATTCTCATTGTCATCTCTCTTGAAGCGGTTGAAGAGATTGTGGAGAAAACTGATCCTTGAATCTCTCTGTGTTGAGACGCCTTCGTTGACCTTGGAGAGCCAGTCCCAGACTAGCTTCACAGTTTCCAGAGAACTCACACGACCATACTGCCCTTTGGTCAGATGACCACAGATCATGTTCTTTGTGGTTGAGTCCTATTGGATGAACTTCTTGACATCAGCAGGAGTAACACCTTCATCGGCCTTGGGAACGCCGTTCTTGACGACATACCAGAGATCGACGCCAATGGCTTCAAGATGCATATGCACCTTATTCTTCCAGTAGGGGTAATCAGTGCCATCGAAGATAGGGCACGCAGCGGAGACCTTGATTATCCCTGCAGTTGACATAGCTAAACTCCAGGTGGTTAAACCAAATCACACAGAACAAGGGGGCACCTAGCTCTGGTACCAATTGAAAGTGCTAGTATTCGACTAGAGGGGGGGGGGGAATAGGCGATTTTTATGAAAGTCTTCAAAACATGGGTGCTTTGAAGACAAACAATAGAAATGAACCTATTTATATACAACGGAAGGTAGACTACACTAGACAAGCCAAAGTCAAGTATGCAATGTAGTGAAAGCACAAAGACTATCAGCAGCTAGGTAGTATGGATAAGGATGGAAGATAGTATGAAGCCAAACAGTAAACAGTCTTCACACAGTGAAGTCAATCAGATCAGGCAAATGGGCAAAGACTTCACAAATATAAACTGTAAGTAAAGAGAGAGAGGAAGGATAGAACTAGTTGCTCAGAGAGGACAAGGGATTTGTTGGACTAGTTCTAGTTGCTGTGGCAACTGTACCTCTAGTTAGGGAGGCTGAGATTCAACTCATAATACCGCGTCTTCACCTTATTCCCCTTGAGCTAAGAACACTTAATCCTCGCCCAATCACTCTGGTAAGTCTTCAAGGGAGACTTCCAAACCTTCACAGACTTTGTTCACCGGCGATCCACAATGACTCTTGTATGCTCAGAACGCGATGCCTAACCGGCTGGAGGATTCACAGTTCTCAAGTGTAAAAAGTCTTCAGATCATGTGGACTGTCGTGGTGGGCGCATGGCAGATGTCAAGGGAATGCTAAAGAGAGGAGGAGCCTCGAGGGTGCTGGTGGGCTCTAGAGGTGAGGTTGGCATGCGCGGGCGCAGGACGCCAGACATACCCAGGTTCGGGGCTCTCCGGAGAGATAACACCCCAAGTCCTGCCGAGTTTAGTTGGATGATTGATAGTACAATATCGCTCCTCGAGCTGTATGGAGGAGGAAGGAAGCTGGCCAAGGCTTGGGCTGCTCCTTCTCCCCGGTGTTGCCGTTGGGTGGCTAGTCCTATGCTTGCTGGTGTTTCTCTTGTGTCTCTTACATATGTCTCGCTCTCTTCCTATGCTTCATCCTGCTCCTGTAGGCATGGGTTCCTGGGGGGGGGTTTATAGATCAACCCACCCAGGGTTACAATGGTAATATGCCGAGTCGGTGGGTCCGTATTGTCGGTGTCCGGGGTACCGGGGTGGGTCCCGCTTGTGGGCTTGTGGTTCGTCGGGTTCCCCTAGGTGTGGGCCCCGCGTGCCTAGGGGGACTGTGCGCCGTCTTGTCGATCGTCAGGGCATGGCCGAGTCGAGTCGTGTACAGTTCTCTCTGTCAGGCTGCCGCTTCCTGTCGTCAGCGGTGAGGGTGGGAGCACTGTGGCCACGCCAGCCCTGGTCAGTGGGTATGTAAGGGGCACTGTTGCCACGCTTCGGCTGACCATAGGCGTTGGTGACTGAAGTCTCGTCCCATTGTACGGCCTGGATGGCACGGGAGCTGACCCGTGGCTGGGTTGCCATGGATGCCACGGGTGGGTTGGCTTGCTGGGGAAGCCATGGCTGCGCCGGGTTGAGTTGTCTTGCACCAGTAGCTGTGGCCGGCTCGACGTATCTTTCCGGGTCGAAGGGCTTGGCCGCGTTGCGGGCCTTGCCGGGTCGAGTGACCCGGCCAGGCGTGTGCCGGTTCGCGGGGCGATGCGGGCCCCACTATTTTTGAACAGGATCCAGGTTCCGTTGCCTGCCCGGGGTTCATCCCCCCGACAGTAGTCCCCGAAGCTGTGAAGGTCCGCCGTCTTCGGATGAGTGGGCCTTCACAGTTTCCCCCTTGAGCAAGGCGGATTCAGCGAGCGCCGGGTCCGGCAACACCCACTGTGTGCCAGTTTTCTCAGAAACCGGATCGCGGCTTCCCGGCTGTGGCGGGAACCGAGGAGTCCGTCAAATCTTGAGGCAATCCCTCGAGCTTTGCGCGGGCGCCACGTGGTGCTCGGAAGCCGGATGGGCCTGACAGGCCAGGCGCGTGACGGGACTGGGCGACGGGCCAGGGCCCGCCGCGGCGCGCCCTTGGCCCATGCGCGTGGATTTATTGCGGCGTCTGGGGGCCGATTGCACTTCCCCGAGCAGTTAGTGCGCATGTACGTGCGCACTTATTGTGGGGTAGTGGAACGGGCGTATGCAGATGATCCCACTCCCCCATGTTTTAACCGGGGGTTATAAATTGAGGGGGGCAAGGGGGCGGCGGACATCATTCTCGCTTGCGCCCTCCTGTCCCCCCTACTCCTGCTCTGCTCTTTGCCCCCAACACATAGCTGCGCCCGCAGCCCCGAGCAGAGCTTCCTCCGTCGTCCATCCTCTCTCTTCTTCTTCCGTCGATGTCGCTCCGTCGGGCTCCTGGATGGGCTCGACTGTCACCACCGACGACATCACCTATCTTCGGTCTTCTCGGCGCCTGCCGCGGGAGACAGACGTTGGCGTCCGTATGCCGCGCGGCGAGCACAGGCCCCGGCCCGAGGGTCAGGAGCACGTCGTCTTCCTCATGCATTTCGAGCGTGGCTTCGGGCTGCCGGCGAGCACCTTCTTCCGTGCGTTCTTGGAGTTCTTCGGGCTCCAACCGCACCATCTTGGCACCGGCACCATCGTCCAGCTCTCCGGCTTCATGACCCTGTGTGAGGGGTACCTGGGGATCAAGACAACGATTGACCTCTGGGCGCGCTTCTTCTCCTTGAAGCAGCAGGGCCCGTAGGTCGGGGAGTTCGCCGACTGCGGCGCCACCGTCATCTCAAAGTGGTCGGGGGCGGATTTCCCCAAGATCCCGCTCGAGGATTCTGCCAAGAAGTGGCAGAACTCCTTCTTCTATGTCCGCAACCACGGTGTAGACCATATCAATCTTCCTCCCTTCGTCGTCGCGCCGCCGCGCACGAAGACAAACTAGGGCTACTCGCTCCGGTGCCCGTCGTAGGAAATCGTCAATCTTTGTGAGCGGGTGACGATGATGAGGACGCAGGAGGGGCTCATCGGCACCGACCTCCTTGCCGCGTTCATCACCCTCCGGGTCCTTCCGCTTCAGAGGCGCCCCTGCCTCATTGGCGAAATGATCGGCCTTCAGGACCCCAAATCGCATGGGGTCGACGCGGCTGTCTGCGGAGCAGGTCGCACGTGGCGTGAACGACATTTCCAAGGCCAACCTTGGAGAGGAATGGCGATTCGGCAAGGCGCCGTACAGCCAGTCGAACCCGGCGCCGTAGGTGAGCGTCTGGTCTTCTTACTTTGCTGCCGCTCATCTTCTTATTCATCCATGATGCAACGCAGGAGATACTTCTGAACGTGAGCCGGCATCCTTACGCCCGGGCTCCTTCGCAGGTGGTGCCGGTGGCACCAGAGGAGCCCGCGGCTCACGGCGGCGAGAAGGTGGCCGAGTCCGACGCCAGCGGGGAGCGCCAGGGTGAGTTTTGAATCTTTCCTTCTTCATTTGCCTTGAATTGTTGATCATGTCGCGGTGTAGGCGACGCTGATGCCAGTTGTTGGTGTAGCGGCGTTGGGAGAGGGAGGCGGCGATGCGGGCGGAGCCGGGTCCTCGCATGGGGCGGCGCCGAGCCGCCCGCATGGAAAAGACAGCGTCACGCTGCGACCCCGGGACTCGAAGCGCACGGCGGACCCGGCCGAGCCTGGGAGGCCGGCCAAGAAGAAGTGTGGGAGGCCGACCCTGGTCCCGGTCTTGATGGGGTAAGCTTTGTTTCCTGCTTGTGCCTATATTTCTTGAGCTAGTCTTGTCTCTTTTTTGCTTATTCTGCCTTTTTCTTCAGGTCGCCAATCGCGCTGGCGAGGGTGGAGGCAGAGGCCGCGGCCGCTGAATGGGGCGCGTTCCGCAGGAGCCGGTCCGACCTCGCCGGCCTGGCCGAGGAGGAGGGACGGGGCGACTCGGACCTCGGCCTGGACCCGAACGATGCCGAAGCCTTGGCCTGGTGGGACAAGAACCGGGCCGAGGCGGAGCTGGAGGCGGCGGCGGTCCAGGCTTGGATAGACGCGGCGGTGGCATGGGCGCAAGCCGGTGCGGAGCCGGCCTGGCGCGAGATGCCGGAGGGCACGGTGGTGATGGCGATGGTCTTTGAGCCATCGTCAGTGAAGGAGCGCGGCCATGGAGGCCGGGCTGAGGTGGTGATCCTCGACCGGGAGGTCATGGAGGTGGGGGGCGATACCTGCCGCCGGCCGACATGGTCGAGCGCGCAAGGGCTGATGGTGGTGGAGGCGGCATCGTATTGGAGGAGGCGTTGCGGGCGGCGGCGCCGGAGGCACCGCCGGCTATGGAGGAGGCACCGCGGGCGGCGGTGCCTAGGGCGGTGACGCAGGGCGTCCTGGCGTCCGGGTTGCCGACGACGCCGGGAGGGGCGTCGGAGGAGGTGATGGCCGCGTCGCAAGCGGCCAGCGGGGGGCACGCCTTGGTGCCCCGGCAGGAAGGGCACCGAGCTGCCGTGCCGTAGCCCGCATGGAGCGGGGGCGCGACCGTCTTCGGGCCTCAGACCCAGGAGGAGGCGGCACTAGATGCCGTCAGCCGCCGCCTGCGGGGCCGGACGGAGCGGCTTGAGGCCTTCGCCCAGGCCGAGGTGGAGCGGACGCGCGACCTAGAGCGCGCTGTTCTGGTAAGTCTTGCTTCTTTTGTTTCCTTGCAATTTCTTCTTTGTGGGGGTGCGCCAGCACACCGACTGGGTGTAGCCCCCGAGGTTCGGGCCAACTACATAGTAGTTGGGTCGAATCTTAAGAGCGTTGGCCTTGTTCTGACTTCTTTCTGTTTTCAACATCTTGACGCCTTTCGAGTTGCCGCCTACAACCGGCTCCTGGGCAAGCATCGGGAGCTCGAGGAGCAACTTGCTGCCAAGGAGGAGGAGCTTCGGGTCGCCGCAGGTACTCTTGTTCTCTTTTCTAGTGGGCGCGCGCTAGCGCACCCACTGGGTTTAGCCCCCGAGATTCGGGCCAACTGTGTAACAGTTGGGCCAAATCTTAAGTCTTGTCTTTTTTTCTTCTGCTGAATTCTTCTTCTTTGCAGCCGAGGTGCTGTCTTGGCGGACCCGGCCGCTCCGGGCCAGTCATCATTACGACCGGCTTGTTGCTGATACCGGCCGTCTTGGCGTCGAGGTGGCGCAGGCGAGGGTGGAGGCGGCCGCGGCCCGGCGGTCCCTTGATGAGGCCAACCGGCTGCATGAGCAGCTGGCGGGTCACAAGAGCCGCCTCGAGACAGAGGTGGAGCTCCTTAAGGCGGAGGCTGCCAAGGTGGTGGAGATGCAGTAGGCCCTGGTCGAGGCGGACCAGCAGCACGGCTAGCTGGCCGACGACAAGGGCCGACTCCAGGCCGAGGTGGATCGCCTGCGGGAGCAGGCCGTCGCGTCTGAGGAGGCCCGTCAGGACGAGACTCGTCGCCGCGAGGCGGCCGAGAAGGCAGCCGAAGACAAGGACGCCGAGCTGAAGGCGGCCCTTGCTAAGGCGGCCAATCTGGAGAAGGCACTCGGGGAGCGCGACCGCGTCATGGAGCGGGAGCGGCGTGGTACGTTGCTTGAGGCGCATCACCTGGAAGAATCCTTTTCCAATAAGTGTTGCTTCTTGTAGTTTGCCGGGTCGGGACCCGGACTTTC
Organism: Triticum aestivum; assembly: GCF_018294505.1. Classification (NCBI taxonomy): domain Eukaryota; kingdom Viridiplantae; phylum Streptophyta; class Magnoliopsida; order Poales; family Poaceae; genus Triticum; species Triticum aestivum. The sequence goes on along the minus strand of NC_057804.1, from coordinate 613,263,502 downwards.
TTCCTTGTTGTTCTCCTTCTAACTTGCTTCTTCTTTTGTGACAGGGGCCTTCACGGAAACGCAGCGGCTGGCGGAGGAAGCCGTCCGCTATCAGCGTGACCCGACCAGCGTTGCTGGGTCTGGGATGGATCCGCTGACGGCCTGGACCTTCCCGGAGATCATCGCTGCTGCTGAGGCCCGCCTGTAGGTCCTGGGGACGCAGATGGAGTGGTTGTCCCGGTCCGGCACCGCTATGACGACGGCCCTGTGGCCGGACTTCGTCCATCCGCGCAGCTTCTCGCGCCTGGCGCGTTGGTTGGAGATGGGCCCAGACCGCCTTGGCAAGTAGTGTTTCTGCCGCCCGTACCGGTGCTGAGATGGCGCTCCAGTTCGCGCTGTCTTGGCATCCGGATCTTTAGCTGGACGTGCTGATGGGCCAGCGCACCGGTTCGGAGCAGTTGTTGTAGGAGCAAGCCGGCTGGATCGCCTCCCGGGCCAGCTACATCGCCGAGTTTGCCTTCCACAACGAGTTCCATCCGGAGCGGACGGAAGACGGCAGGGTCATGGATGGCGATGACTACGGCTTGCTTCTTTGTGATCCGGAGGGGGGGTCAGAGGAGCCGGGCATCTACGGTGACGCGGATGCCGAAGGGGACACTGGTGCCTCGCCGGACCCGGAGGCCGCCAAGGGAGAGCCGTCGATGTCGCGACGCGGCGCTGGAGTTGCCTGAGACACTTTGTGTAAAAAATTGTTAAGTAGCAGGTCCATCCACCCACTGGGGGATTTAGGGTGTAATGAACTCGGGTCGTGGGCCTTTACTTTAAATATTTGTGTGTAAATGTCGTGAGTTCTTTTTTGCTCTTTGCCTTCCGCTTTTTCGAACCGATTTCATATGATTTTCCTCTCTCAAGCCTCCCCCCCCCGTGAGTCAGACGACCGAGGCTCCGTTCCGTGACAAGGAGTTCGATTCTTCGAGAGGGGTGCGCAGGACTTGGGTCCTTAGAAGCGTTGAGCGCGAGCGAAACACCCACTGGGCCGGCTGGCGGCAATCCGGCTTGGCCGGTTGGTGAGCAGCCGGTCGTGCGGCTACTTATTTGATGAGTGACGGGCCGGGTTGATCGACCCGGCGGCCTTTGACTTAGTGTATGAACCGTAGAGGAGCTTTGGCCCTTTGTGCTTGCCCGCCGATAGCCAAAGCTGGATCTACGGTTTTAGGGTGAAGTGGGGGACCGCGGTGTCCCGACTTTATCAGGAATCACCAAGTAAGGCGGCGGTCTGGCGACCAAGCCGGCCTGCTCCCAAGCCCCCGGGTCGAGCGAGTCGAGCCGGTGGCCGGGTTCAGTGGTAAAGTGATGCAGAGAAATAGGGACGCATTAAATTGGTCGGCAAAAGGCAGCCCCCGAGTCTCGTTAGGGGACCCCATAGTTTCATGCATTTACAAAAGGCGATGATACACACACTCGTGCGGCTAACTGTAAAACGGGCGGAGGAGTTCCGCGTTCCATGGCCGGGTCGTTTCTTCGCCGGCGGTGTCCTTCTTGCGCTTCTTTGACTTGCGCGCGTTGATTAGGTAGTAGGCGTTGCGATCACGCAAGGCCGTGCTCAAGATGAATGGGCGCGCCCATGGAGGGGACGGCTTGTGCTGGCCTGCCTGCTCTTGGACGAGTCGGAGGATGAGGTCGCCCTTGCGGAATGCGAGGGGCTTGATCTTCTTGTTGTGGTAGTGCCTCAGGCCTTGCTGGTAGATAGCCGAATGGCTAAGTGCTAGAAGGCGCGCTTCTTCGAGCAGGTCAACGCCGTCTTCGCGTGCCTCTCTGGCTTCGGCTTCGGTGTACATCATGATGCATAGCGAGTCAAACTCGACATCGGTCGGGATGACGGCTTCGGCACCATAAACGAGGAAGAATGGGGTGAACCCGGTCGACCGGTTCGGCGTGGTGCATAAACTCCAGAGAACTGCTGGCAACTCGTCAAGCCAATTGCCGGGTGAGCGGATGAGTGTCTCGACGAGTCACGGCTTGATGCCGGACAAGATGAGTCCGTTAGCCCGCTCGACCTGCCCGTTGGACTACGGATGTGCCACGGAGGCCAGGTCGAGGCGGATGCCAGAGACGGAGCAGTATTGCTCGAGTGAGCCCTTCGCGAAGTTGGTGTCGTTGTCGGTGATGATGCTGTTCGGCATGCCGTAGCGCACTTCTATGTCCTTGATGAACCGGACAGCTATTGGCCCGTCCAGTTTCTTGATAGGTCTTGCCTCGATCCACTTGGTGAATTTGTCCACTACCACTAGTAAGTGCGTCATGCCGCCTTGAGCGGTTTTGAAGGGTCCCACCATGTCGAGTCCCCAGACCGCAAAGGGCCAGGCGATTGGTATGGTGCGGACTGCTGACGCCGGCTGGTGGCTGCGTTTGCTAAAGCATTGGCACCCCTCGCACTTGAGGACGAGTGACTCGGCGTCTTCGATGGCCGTGGGCCAGTAGAAGCTGTGGCGGAACGCCTTGGCCACCAGGGATCGCGATGCGGCGTGGTGCCCACACTCGCCCTGGTTAATGTCGAGGAGGATGTCGATGCCGCGATCCTGCTCGACGCAGCGCTAGAACACGCCGGTAGAGCTGCGCTTGACGAGCTCATTGTTGATGATGCTGTAGGCGGATTCCCTAAGCTGAACTTGCCGAGCTTCGGTCTCGTCCATGGGGAGAACCCCGTTCTGTAGAAATTATGATATCGGCAGGGCCCAAGATGGTGCCGCGACCACGGTGAAGACGGCCACCTGGGTGGGTTCCGAGTCGGTGGCCCCTAGGCCGGGTTGAGCAGCCCCCGGGTTGGGGACGGCGACGGCCGGGTCCGGGGTGATGGTGGCCGGGTTGAGCTGAGCAGCCCCCGGGCCGGGTTCAGCAGCCCCCGGGCCGGCTTGCGGTGCGGCCGGGTTGTCTAGAACGTGGATGGACTCGGAGTCCGGCGATGGCTTGACAGACTGCTTGCGTAGGTGCTCATGGGAGACGCCAGATGGGATGGCTTGACGTGACGAGGCGATCTTGGCAAGCGTGTCAGTTGCCTCGTTCTCCGCGCGCGGGACGTGGAGGAACTCGCAGCCCTCGAAGGATCTGGACAACTTCTGTACGAGGAAGCGGTAGCTTGCCATGTTGGAGTCGCGAGCGTCCCACTCGCCGGAGCACTGCTGTACCACCAGGTCCGAGTCACCGTAGCATAGGATGCGCCGGATGCCGAGTTCCCTGGCAAGCCGGAGGCCGTGCACAAGGACTTCTTATTCGGTGACGTTGTTGGAGGTGGCGAAGTGGATCAGGAGGGCGTAGTGGAGCCGGTCGCCCTTCGGAGATGACAGTACGATGTCGGCTCCCAAGCCGAGTCGCATCTTGGGCCCTTTGAAGTGAATGTGCCAATGTGTCGAGTCGGGAAGCGGCGGCAAGTACTGGGTCTCGGTCCAATCAACGAGGAAGTCGGCCAGGGCTTTAGACTTGATCGTGGTGCGGGGCTCATAGAGGATGGTGTGGCCGGCTAGCTGGATCACCCATTTGGCGACCCGGCCAGAGGCGTCCCGGCAACCGATGATTTCTCTGATAGGCACCGTGCTGACAACGGTGACGACGTGCTCTTGGAAGTACTGCTTCAGCTTCTTGGCGGTGAGGTACACGCTGTAACACATCTTCTGGTAGTGTGGGTAGTTCTGCTTGGAGATGGAGACCACCTCACTCAGGTAGTAGACTGGTCGTTGGACGGCTTGGATCTTGCCCTTCTCTGGTCGCTCGACCACCAGCACCATGCTGACCGCCCGCGAGGTTGCGGCTTTGTAGAGCAGCAGTGGCTCCTTGTCGGTTGGCGCGGCCAGGACTTGTGCGGTGGAGAGCATGCGCTTGAGGTCTTGGAAGGCTTCGTCTGCCTTGTCGTTCCACTTGAACGGGCTTGTCTTCTTCATCAGCTGATATAGGGGTAGCGCCCTCTCGCCCAGCCGGCTTAGAAACCGGCTGACCGAGGCCAAGCATCCAGTGAACTTCTGGACATCGTGCAGCTGAGCTGGCTTGCGCATGCGCTCGATGGCCTTGATCTTCTCCAGGTTCGCCTCAATGTCGCGTTCCGAGACGAGGAAGCCAAGTAGCTTTCCGGCCGGGACGCCGAAGACGCACTTTTCCGGGTTGAGCTTGACCTTGTATTTGTGGAGGTTGCGAATGTTTCCTTCAAATCATCGAGGAGTGTGAGGTGCTGCCTGGTCTTCACCATGATGTCGTCCATGTACACGTGGATGTTGTGGCCAAGTTGCGGCAGCAGGCATTTCTGCATGCAGCGTTGGAAGGTGGCGCCGGCTTTCTTCAAGCCGAACGACATGGTGATGTAGCAATACACCCCAAAGGGCATGATGAAGGACGTCTTCAGGGCATCGGCCAGGTCCATCTTGATCTGGTGATAGCCGGAGTAAGCGTCCAGGAAGGACAGGAGCTCGCACCCGGCTGTCGAGTCGATGACTTGGTCGATCCGCGGGAGAGCGAACGGGTCCTTGGGATAGGCCTTGTTAAGGCTGGTGTAGTCGATACACATGCGCCAGATCTTTTTCTTCTTCAGGACGAGGATTGGATTAGACAGCCACTCGGGGAGAAACACTTCCATTATGAAGCCGGCCGCCAAAAGCTTGCCAACCTCTTCACCAATGGTTCTTCTCTTCTCTTCGGAAAATCGTCGGAGGGGTTGACGGACAGGCTTGGCGTCCTTGTGGACGTGAATTTTGTGCTCGGCGTACTTCCTCGGGATACCCGGCATGTCCTTGGGGGTCCATGCGAAGATATCTCGATTCTCACGGAGGAAGTCGACGAGCTCGCCTTCCTATTTGCTGTCAAGGCGGGCGCCTACGAAAACGTACTTGCTGCAGCTGGGGTCTTCCGGGTTGAGCTTCACTCTCTTGGTCTCCTTGGAGGGCTTCAAAGCAGCCTCGTTTGCCGGGTCCAGGCTCGGAATCAATGCCGCGGAGGCCTCGCCTGCCAAGGCGACGATTCGGTCGAGATGGCACCGCTCCTCCACAATGACCAGCGACTCGGCCAACTTGGCGCCGTCTCGGGCCCACTCCGCAGGCTTGCGATAGTCGCCAGTGACGGTAATGAGGCCCTTGGGACCCGGCATCTTCATCTTCAGGTACGCGTAGTGGGGAACCGCCATGAACTTGGTGAGCGCGGGCCGGCCCAGCAATGCATGATATGCGCTGGACAGGTCCACCACCTCGAACCAGACCGGTTCGCGTCGGAATTGGCTGCTGTCGCCGAACAGGACATTGAGCTAGACCTGGCCAATGGGCGAGTAGGAGAGGCCGGGTACGATGTAGTGGAAGACTGTCCGGGTTGGCTCCAGGTCCTCGACCTTGAGGCTGAGCTTGGTCATCGTGTCGCGGTAGAGGATGTTGATGCTGCTGCCGCCGTCGATGATGACTCGAGAGAACTTGCATGTGCACCGCACAACGATGGTGGGGTTGAGGACGAGGGCGTAGCCACCAGGACTCGGCATGACTGTCGGGTGATCCTCCCAGGTCCAGGTGATTGGGCGACACGACCAGTGCATGAAATCTGGCTTGGCCGGGACAACGGTGTTCACCTCCTGCCGAAGGAGGCGCTCGCTGCGCTTGTCATTGCCGAGGCTGGTGAAGACGACGTAGGCCGCGTTTTGGTCTGGGTAGGCATCGTTCAGCATGGCGCCGCCGGCGGGAGGCGGCGGTGGAGGCGAAGGCGGCTGTCCTGCGCCTGGAGCTGGAGCTGGAGCCGGAGGAGGCGGAACGTCTCCCCTCATGATGCGCTTGGTGATGGCTCACTGCCGAAGCTTGTGCATGGAGGGTCTTGCGCCACTGTGGTGCTTGCATGGGGCATCGAGCATCTCTTCGAAACTCATGTCGGGTTGCCACGCCATCTTGCCAGTCTGCCGGCGCTTCGCTGCCGGGTCCGCCGCGGGCTCGGCGGCTGCGATGAGCCAGTTGTCGTGACGTTGCGCCGGCTGGTTGGCCTTGCGCTTGTTGTTCTGGTGATGCTGCTGCCGGCTGCTTTTGCCGGCCGGCTTCGGGGGAGGAACCGGCTTTGCTTTGCCGGCTTCATCTAGCGCCACCTGGATCTTCATGGTGGAGTCAGCGTCGGCGTACTTGTCCGCCATCACCATGAGCGCGGCCATGGTGGCCGGCTTGGAGCGTAGGAGCTTGTGCTTGAGGAGGGTGCCGTCTCGGCACCCACTGATGAAGTACTGGATCACCTGGACTTCATCAACGCCCTCACAGCTATTCCGGAGCTCGGTCCAGCGTGCGAGATACTCGCGGCCGGTCTCCTTCGGCCCCTGCACGCACATGGTGAGCTGGTTGGGGAGACCGGGTCACTTGTATGTCCCCGTGAAGTTGCGGACAAAGCCTTCCTCGAAGTCGACCCACGCGTTGATGCTGCCCATCGGCAGGCTGTTCAACCATGTGCGGGCCGACCCTTGGAGCATGAGCGGTGCATAGCGCACGGCAAGACGACGATTGGCACCGGCGATGCTAATGGCCGTGGTGTAGTCGGTGAGCCAGTCTTCTGGCTTCACGGTCCCATTGTACTTGGGGGTATCGCGGGGGAGCACGAACCCCTTGGGAAAGGGCTCCTCCCGGATGCGTGGGCCGAAGCAAGCCGGCCCGATAGTGCTGCTATCCTCCACCTTTAGGGAGCGAGGGAGATTTTCGAGGCGGTGGCGCGTGCTGGCATCATCGATGGCACGTGGGCCGAGTTGACTGGCGGCCAGGCCCTGAGTGGCCGACTCGGTTGGAGCCGTACGCTGGCCATGCTGGCCGGGTCCATGCTGGGTCTCCGTGGCGGGCTCGTTGCCCAGAGCATCGGCGGCGGTGGTGGCCGGGTTGCGTCGGGTCCGGGCTTGGCCGGAGTGTGCCTCGTCGGGCGGCGAGGAAGCTGTGTGCAGAAGTTCGCTGGGTCCGCCAAGGCGGGCGGAGCCGGATCCCGCCGGCTTGGCGAGCTGGTTGAGGCGATCCTGTTGGGTGTTGGCAGTGTGGAGGAGCTCGTGCATCCCCCCGATGCATTCTTTGAGCTCCTCGCCCGCGAGTTGGTCGAGGCCGACCGCGGCTGCCTCCGCAGCGCGCATGTTCTTCACTAGGGTTTCATAGACGGTCCAGAGGGCACCGAAGGTCCGGCCGATCGCTCCTCCCCGGACGAGAGTATCAGCGACCCAGCTTGGCTCGGCCACGGCGGGCGTGAATCTGTGGGCGGCGGCGTGCTCCATCTAAGCGGCCTCCAGGTGACACCTGGTGGCGGCCAGCGTCTCGGACAGGTCCAGCATCTGCTGGCGCCTATCCTCGAGCTGGGTTCGGGCTTCGGCGACGTTGGTGGCGTCGATGTCGGTGCCGATGGGGATGCGGAAGCTCTGCATCATGGAGCGTAGCGGGTCAGACGGCTTGGTCCGTGCCACAGCGGCCCTAGCTTCTGCGACCCTCCTCGCCTTGCTCGACGAGGAAGAGGCGCCATCGCCGGTGACGAAACCTCCACATGGGCGTCCATCGCCCCGGCAGTGAATCCGCCCCTGAGGGAGAGCGGAGAGTCGGAGTAGCTGAGCACCTCGCTGGGGTACTCGTCGACCGCAAACGCGTCGGAGATGCGCGACATGGTGAAGGAGGCGGCGAGCGCGCCGATGACGTCGTCCACCAGAGCGACAGACTCGTCGGAGTAGGAGAAGGGCCCCGTCTGAAGCATGCTGCCGGCTAGCTCCTCGAGCTGCCCCACGGTGGGCGCCAACTGTCGAGGTGGGCGCATGGCAGATGCCAAGGGATGGCTAAAGAGAGGAGGAGGCTCGAGGGCGCTGGTGGGCTCCAGAGGCGAGGCTGGCATGCGCGGGCACGGGACGCCGGACATACCCAGGTTCGGGGCTCTCCAGAGAGATAACGCCCCTAGTCTTGCCGAGTTCAGTTGGATGATCGATAGTACAATGTCGCTCCTGGAGCTGTATCGAGGAGGAAGGAAGCTGGCCAAGGCTTGGGCTACTCCTTCTCCCCGGTGTTTCCATTGGGTGGCTAGTCCTATGCTTGCTGGTGTTTCTCTTGTGTCTCTTACATTTGTCTCGCTCTCTTCCTATGCTTCATCCTGCTCTTGTAGGCGTGGGTTCCTGTGGGGTTTTATAGATCAACCCACCCAGGGTTACAATGGTAATATGTCGAGTCGGTGGGTCCGTATTGTCGGTGTCGGGGGTACCGGTCTGGGTCCCGCTTGTGGGCTTGTGGTTCGCCGGGTTCCCCTAGGTGCGGGCCCTGCGTGCCAAGGGGGACTGTGCGCCATCTTGTCGATCGTCATGGCGTGGCCGAGTCGAGTCATGTACAGTGCTCTCCGTCAGGCTGCCGCTTGTTATCGTCAGCGGTGAGGGTGGGAGCACTGTGGCCACGCCAGCCCTGGTCAGCGGGTAGGTAAGTGGCACTATTTCCATGCTCCGGCTGACCATAGGCATGGGTGGGAACACTGTTGTCTTGGTCATCGGAGACCGAAGTCTCGTCCCATCTTACGGCCCCGATGGGACGGGAGCTGGCCCGTGGCTGGGTTGCCATGGACGCCACGGGTGGGTTGGCTTTCTGGGGAAGCCATGGTTGCGCCAGGTTGAGTTGACTTGCACCAGTTGTTGCGGCCGGGTCGACATACCTTGTCCGGTCGAAGGGCTTGGCCGGGTTGTGGGCCTTGCCGGGTCGAGCGACCCGGCCAGGCGCGTGCCGGTTCACGGGGCAATGCGGGCCCTGCTATTTTTTGAAAAGGATCCGGGTTCCGTTGCCTGCCCGGGGTTCATCCCCCCGACACGGACAGAAAGACTTCAGTGATGCCTAACACTCTTTGGCTCTGGGTGTTTTGGGCTTTGTCCTCGCAAGGATTACTCTCTCAAAGGCTTTGGAGGTGGGTTGCTCTCAAACGAAAAAGTACGTGCACTAAATCTGAGCAGCCACCAATTTATGGTGTAGGGGGTGGGCTATTTATAGCCAGGAGGCAACCCAACCTGATTTGTCCAAAATGACCCTGGGTCACTAAGGAACTGACACATGTCCAACAGTCAGATTTCAAAACACGCAACAGCTTAGCTTGGGCTACAAGCAAAGCTGACTCATCCAGCTCTGGATAATTAAGATTTGCTCTCATTGTCTTCGCTCGAAGACATAGGATTTGGTTGAGCATCACTTCAGTCACTCTGACTTTGTTCACTTGGACTCCACTTAACAGTGCGGTGGTTACGATGACTCAACAAAGAAGAAAAGGAAACTACAAAACAACTATGTCTTCGCACTCCATAGTCTTCATCCGATGTCTTCTCTTGTCATAGTCTTCAATATGAATATCTTCATAGACCACCATTGTCTTCAATGTATTCACACATTTTAAGGGGTCATCTCTAGTAGGTAAACCGAATCAATATGGGACTACTACCTGTGTTATCCTGCAATTCTCACGGACACATTAGTCCCTCAACCAAGTTTGTCGTCAATACTCCAAAACCAACTAGAGGTGGCACTAGATGCACTTACAGGAGTCCAGTGCTAGTTTCTGTTTTTTTTCTTGTTTTTGAGTTCTAGAGAAAAGGAATATCAAACGGAGTCCAATTGACCTGAAAATAGACGGAGCTTATTTTTTGACCATAAGAAGCCCCCGAAGCAAAACAGTTGGGCCAGAAGAGTCCCGAGTCAACCACGAGGGTGGAGGGCGTGCCCTACCACCCTGGGCGCTCCCCTACCTCGAGGTTGACTCGGAGACCCCCCTGACTTGTTCCCGACGCCAACACCTCTTATATATCCCCAAACTTCCAGAATAGAACCAAGATCGGGACTTCCGCTGCCGCAAGCCTCTGTAGCCATCAAAAACCAATCGGGGCCCTATTCCGGCACCCTGCCGGAGGGGGGAATTATCACCGGTGGCCATCTTCATCATCCCGTTGCTCTCCATGATGAGGGATATTTGTGACACTTATAGGAATAGCCCAATGGATTGATCGAAAAGAATAAATTTGAGGTGGTTTCGTACCCTACAATAATCTCTTTGTTTGTTCTCTGATATTAGTGACTTTGGAGTGACTCTTTGTTGCACGTTGAGGGATTGTTATATGATCTAATTATGTTATCATTGTTGAGAGAACTTGCACTAGTGAAAGTAAGAACCCTAGGCCTTGTTTTGAAGCATTGCAATACCGTTTTCGCTCACTTCTACCACTTGTTACCTTGCTGTTTTTATAATTTCAGATTACAAAAACCTTTATCTACCATCCATATTGCACTTGTATCACCATCTCTTTGCCGAACTAGTGCACCTATACAATTTACCATTCTATATGGTGTGTTCGGGACACAAGAGACTCTTTCTTATTTGGTTGCAGGGTTGTTTGAGAGGGACCATCTTCATCCTACGCCTCCCATGGATTGATAAACCTTAGGTCATCCACTTGAGGGAAATTTGCTACTGTCCTACAAACGTCTGCACTTGGAGGCCCAACAACGTCTACAAGAAGAACATTGCATAGTAGACACAAGCTCTTTTCTGGCGTGTACTTAACCGCCAAGAAATTGAAGCTGTATTTCCAAGAGCATGTTGTGACCGTTGTCAGCATGGCCCCCATCAGCGAGATCATGGGTTGCCGGGATGCCTCCAGCCGGGTAGCCAAATGGGCGATCGAGCTAGCCGGCCACACCATACTCTACGAGCCCCGCACCACGATCAAGTCCCAAGCTCTAGCCAACTTCCTCGTCGAATGGAGCGAGACCCAGTACCTGCCGCCGCCGCCGGATTCGACGCACTGGCGCATCCACTTCGACGGCTACAAGATGTGATCTGGCTTGGGAGCTGGCGTCGTGTTGTCTTTCCCAAAGGGCCACCGGCATCGCTACACGCTCCAGATCCACTTCGCCGCCTCCAACAACGTCGCCGAGTATGAAGCCCTTGTGCATGGCCTCCGGCTTGCCAAGGAACTCGGCATCTGACGCTTCTTGTGTTACGGCGACTCGGATCTCGTGGTGCAGCAGTGTTCCAGCGAGTGGGACGCTCGCGAGGCCAACATGGCCAGCTACTGCTTCCTCGTCCTGCAGCTTTCCGGCTACTTCACCGGCTGTGAATTCCTCCATGTCCTGCGCGCAGAAAATGAAGTCGCCAAGGCACTAGCCAAGATTATCTCATCCCGGCAGGCCATCCCGCTCGGCATCTCCCTCGAGCACCTACACAAGCCGTCCATCAAGCCGTCTCCGAATTGAGATTCCATCTTCATCCCCGATGACCCAGCTGCACCTCGACCCGGCCCGGGGACTGCTGAAACCGACCCGATCGTTGCTGAACCCGGCCCGGGGGCTACCACGACCAACCCAGCTGATGTCAACTCCAACCCGGCCCCGGGGGCTGCCGAGCCTAGCCTGGGGACTACCCCACCTGACCCGGCCGCCATCGTCCCCTACTCGGGGGCTTCCACCTCTGGTTTGGGGGATATCGCCCCGGAACCCGCTCTCATGGCGGTCTTAGCTGTAGTGACGGTTCTATCATGGGCCCTGCCCATCTAGGAGTTCGTGGAGAACAGGGTTCTTCCCATGGACGAGACCGAGGCTCGGCGGATCCAACACTGAGCGTTCGCCTACAGCATCATCAACAACGAGCTTGTCAAGCGCAGCACAATGGGTGTTTTCCAGTGCTGCTGTAGGACCTTGAGAAGAAGTAATTAAGTCTAGAGGGGGGTGATTAGACTACTTGACCGATTAAAAATTATGCCTTATCCCAATTTTAGTCTTTGGCAGATTTTAGCAATCTTAACACAAGTCAAGCAAGCTTCACACAATTTAAGCAAGCATGCAAAGAGTATCTGAGCAGCGGAAATTAAAGCATGCAACTTGCAAGAATGCAAAGGGAAGGGTTTGGAGATTTCAAATGCAATTTGGAGACACGGTGATTTTTGAGCCGTGGTTCCGATAGGTGGTGCTATCGTACATCCAGGTTGATGGAGACTTCAACCCACGAAGGGTAACGGTTGCGCGAGTCCACGGAGGGCTCCACCCACGAAGGGTCCACGAAGAAGCAACCTTGTCTATCCTACCATGGCCGTCGCCCACGAAGGACTTGCCTCACTAGCGGTAGATCTTCACGAAGTAGGCGATCTCCTTGCCCTTACAAACTCCTTAGTTCAACTCCACAATCTTGTAGGAGGCTCCCAAGTGACACCTAGCCAATCAAGGAGACACCACTCTCCAAGAAGTAACAAATGGCGTGTTGATGATGAACTCCTTGCTCTTGTTCTTCAAATGATAGTCTCCCCAACACTCAACTCTCTCTCAGAGGATTTGGATCTGGTGGAAAGAAGATTTGAGTGGAAAGCAACTTGGGGAAGGCTAGAGATCAAGATTCATATGGTAGGAATGGAATATCTTGGCCTCAATAGATGAGTAGGTAGTTCTCTCTCAGAAATGGTAAGTTGGAAGTGTAGGTTTGTTCTGATGGCTCTCTCCACGAATGAAGAGGAGGTGGAGGGGTATATATAGCCTCCACACAAAATCTAACCGTTACACACAATTTACCAATCTCGGTGGGACCAAATCAACAAACTCGGTCAGACCGATTTAGTAAATAATGTGACCGTTAGGGTTTTCGGTGGGACCGATATGCAAATCGGTAGGATCGATATGGTTAGGGTTAGGGCATAACGTAATCTCGGTGAGACCGATTACACAAACTCGGTGAGACTGATTTTGGTAATTAGCTAAGCAGAGAGTTGGTCAGGCAAACTCAGTGAGACCGATTACTCAAACTCGGTGGGACCGATTTCGGTAATAAGCTAACCAGAGAGTTTGCATTGTAATCTCGGTAGGACCGATTGCTCAAAGTCGGTAAGACCGATTTTGATAATGGACATACACAGAGAGATTACAATCCCATCTCGGTGAGACCGAGATCCTTATCAGTGAGACCGAATTGCCTAGGGTTTGTGGCAGTGGCTATGACATCGGAACTCGGTGGCGCCGGATAGAAAGAATCGGTGGGGCCGAGTTTGACTTTAGGTTTAGGTCATATGTGTGGATGTGGGAAAGTAGTTGAGGGTTTTTGGAGCATATCACTAAGCACTGTGGATCAAGAAACTCATTAAGCAACACCTCATCCCTTCTTGATAGTATTGGTTTTTCCTATAGACTCAATGTGATCTTGGATCAGTGAAACATAAAATGCCGAGTCTTGATCTTGAAGCTTGAGCCAATCCTTTGTCCTTAGCATCTTGAAGGGGTTCCACATCCTTTAGTCCATGCCACTCCATTGTTGAACTTGTCTGAAACATACTAGATAAAAGTGTTAGTCCAACAAGGGATATGTTGACATTAATTACCAAAACCACCCAGGGAGCACTTGTGCTTTCAATCTCCCCCTTTTTGGTAATTGATGACAACATACATCAAAGCTTTAGATAAAGATATAGAGAATAGTAAGCAAAGCCTTGGAAAGACATGTAACCAGCATAGGCTCCCCCTACATGTATGCAATCATGTGAATATGGAATATAGAAGCATGTGAATGCATGAACATGACAGAGTAAGCAATGTGTTACATGTATCTTGGCCATATGCATCAGAGCAAAGAATATTAAAATAAATACCTTCATGCTCATGAGTCCTTCTTGCAAACAGTATGTACAGTAGCAAGAATTCCTCATACACATGATTGTGATGCATATACTTAGCTTGTGGTCTTGAGTTGGCTTAGGATGGAATGAACCTGCGTAAACAAGGTTAGATAACACAGATACACCTACTAGCCAGAGCAAACAGAAGGAACCACAAGAATACCAAGACTGGGATGACATGTAGAGAGTGAGTACTAAGTACCACATTGGATTAGACATGTCGCCAAAGGTAAAGATATGCAATGAATTTAAATGATTCCTTTCCCTTAGATGTCTTGCTCCCCCTGAATCTAGCATGGGATACTGGGAGAAGATAGGGAACAGAAAAACAAAGCTGAAAGGAACAAATGAACAGAGCTAATGCAAATAAGCACATATGAACATGTCTTTCCCTTTAAGAAGACATGTGGCATCTCTCCTCTTGAACACCAAGCATCTGGGATCCTTGAGGATTAATCTCTTCTTGAGTATTCTCTCCCCCTCGAGGTCTCTCTCTCCCCCTATGGAAGTGATAATCTCTCTCTCCCTTTGGAAGTGATAAGCTTTGATGTGATCTCTCTCTCCCCCGTTGACATCAATTTCCAAGAAGGGCCTTCTGGAATTTGTCGTGAATGGGTTTGGTCCTTGAGTCACGGTACAAAGCACTGATAAAAATGTGATGCTTGTAGAGGACAAGATTCATTGAGTGGAGCTGGATCAATAGATAAAGATGAATAAGTGGCAAAAAAATTTGTGAAGTCGGTGGCACCGAGTGGTATGCTTCGGTTGCACCGAAATAATTCGCTTGGACCGAAAACAACAAACCGGCGAGACCGAGTTCATCGCAGAGAAAACACTTGTCACCTCAGCTCACTAGACTTGTAAGATCTCTCAAAGATTTGCAAGGAATTAACTGAATGATATGCAATGAATTGGATGCTGGAATATGCAGAACTGATAGAAAAGAAATTAATCTAGATGAAGTTTTTTTTGGAAGGGGAAAAACATGCTTGAGACAAATGCAAGAGCACAGAACATAACACAAGAGAACTTCATCTAGAGATGGTCGGCGACTAAGTCGCCTATGTTAGAGTATATTGACTTAGGAATCAAGTGAGATCACTCGATCATAGGTCATACTCATCGTTTGAGCTCAAAAAATGGGGTTTCCATTTTTCGTCTAAGCATCTTGATGTATTCACATCTTGTCGAGTTACTTTAACTCATGTCTCGGAGTAAAGCTTCTCTAAGATGGAATAACATACCTTGGGTGGTGGTGGTGGTCATGTAGTTGAACTTGTGTGGGTTGCTCAAGGTTGATGTAGTTCATCAAGAGTTGGGAGCACCACTTGGAATTTGAGTTCATCTTCCTACATGGGTTAGTTATTTCAAGGAAGTGCACTTGTGTATCCAAAAATGACTATCATGAATCTCAACATAGAATTTGTCAAAGGATATGTTTGAATGGTTTCATGCGGCCTTGTCTTCAACCACCATAGTGTAGAGACTTGGTGATGTAGAGATTGCTCGATATATGAGTAGGTTACAATCTCATGGAATATGATTCAACCAAGTACCTACATGGGTTAGATAACATGCAAGATGCAAATATGTCCAAGACATAAGATTATCATCATAAGAGAAATATCAAGGATTAGTCATAAGCTCATGTCTTGCATGTATCCAATGGAGTTTCTACTCAAAGTTTGAAGCATCAATGATGTTCAATTCTCCTCTTAACCTGCAAAACACTTTCTCATCAAGAGGTTTAGTGAAAATATCTGCTAATTGTTTTTCGGTGCGAACATGCTTAAGATTAATGTCACCCTTAGCAACATGATCTCGAATGAAATGATGATGAACTTCAAGATGCTTAGTTCGAGAATGTTGCACGGGATTATGACCAATTTTGATAGCACTTTCATTGTCACAAAGCAATGGAACATGTTTCACATATATCCCATAATCTTTAAGAGTTTGGGTCATCCAAAGTAATTGAGCACAACATGAACCAGCGGCAATGTATTCCGCTTCGGTGGTGGATAAGGATACCGAGTTTTGTTTCTTGGAGGACCAAGACACAAGAGATCTACCAAGAAATTGACAAGTACCCAAAGTGGACTTTCTATCAACCTTGTCTTCGGCATAGTCCGAGTCGGAGTAGCCAACAAGATCGAAAGAGGCCCTCTTAGTATACCAAATGCCAACATTTGGCGTATGAATTAAATATCTCACTATCCTTTTCACGGCCTTAAGATGACATTCTTTAGGTGCAGCTTGATATCTTGCACACATGCACACACTTAGCATAATATCGGGATGTGAAGCACATAGATATAACAATGAACCAATCATAGAGCGATAAACCTTTTGATCAACCAGTTCACCATCTTTGGTCAAATCAAGATGTCCACTAGTAGGCATGGGTGTAGACATACCTTTGCATTCTTGCATATTGAACTTCTTGAATAAGTCCTTAGTGTACTTCGTTTGAGAGACAAAAGTACCTTCCTTAGTTTGCTTGATTTGCAACCCAAGAAAGAATTTGAGTTCACTCATCATTGACATCTCAAACTTCTCCGACATTAGCTTTTCAAACTTCTCACTAAAATGAGGGTTAGTTGATCAAAATATAATATCATCAACATAAATTTGGCATTCAAATAATTCTCCATTAACCCTTTTAGTAAAAAGTGTAGAACCAGTTTTTCCAATTTCAAAGCCTTTTTGAATATGGAACTTAGTTAAGCATTTATACCAAGCTCTAGGAGCTTGTTTAAGACCATAAAGAGCTTTGCGAAGTTTATAGACATAATTGGGTTTCTTAGAATTGATAAAGCCGGGAGGTTGTTTAACATAAACTTCCTCCTCTATTTCACCATTTAGAAAAGCACTTTTAATGTCCATTTGGTCATGGTGGTATCATGGTGATTAGCATAGGCAAGTAAGATGCGAATGGACTCAAGTCTAGCAACGGGAGCATAAGTCTCACCATAGTCCATACCTTCGACTTGTGTGTAGCCTTGGGCGACGAGACTTCCTTTGTTGCGAACTACTTGTCCATCTTCATCTTGCTTGTTGCGAAACACCCATTTGGTACCGATGATGTTGTGGTTGTTGTCGGGCTTCTCAACCAATGTCCAAACTTGATTTCTCTCAAAGTTGTGTAGCTCTTCATGCATAGCATTTATCCAATCCAGATCTTGCAATGCTTCTTCAACCTTCATAGGTTCAATGCTAGAGATGAATGAATAGTTTTCACAAAAGTTAGCTAAACGAGTTTTAGAGCGAGTGATTCTCCCGGTTTGAATATCATTGTAGATTTGCTCGACGGGATGGTATTTAGCAATTCTTGCTCAAACTCGTGAAAGCTTTTGCTTGGGTCTTGGTTGAACATCCTCTTCATATTGTTCTTCTTCTTCTTCTTGGTCTTCTTCATTATGGGCGTTGTCGTTCTCTTGTTGTGGTGGAGAAGGAGGTTGTTGACGTTCTTGATGTACTTCCTCGTTTTCTTCATCTTGGCGTGTCCCACTTGTGGATGCTTCCGTGTCAACTCTTGGTTCACCTTGTCGTGAAGTAGAAGCTTCCACTTGGACGGATGAGGTACTCTCCTTCACCTCCCTTGGACGAATCTTGCCAATAGACAAGTCTTGTATTGCTTCCGAGGGGTCTTTATCTCCTACATCAATTGGCAATTGCTCTACTTGTGAGCCATTAGATTCATCAAAGTTCACATCTACCATTTCTTCAACCTTTCGGGTGAAATTGTTATAGACACGGTAAGTGTGAGAGTTTGAGCCATAACCAAGTAGGAAACCTTCATGAGACTTAGGTGCAAATTTAGAACGACGATGCTTATCAAGAATGTAGCACTTTGAGCCGAATACTCGAAAGTATCCAACTTGGGGTTTGTTACCGGTGAGGAGCTCGTATGCCGTCTTGCCGAGTAGCTTGTGAAGATACAAGCGATTTGTTGCATGACAAGCTGTCTCAACCGCTTCCACCCAAAAGTGCTTTGGCGTCTTGTACTCATCAAGCATCGTTCTCGCCATTTCGATGAGCGTCCAGTTCTTCCTCTCAACAACTCCATTTTGTTGAGGTGTGTACGTAGCCGAGAACTCATGTAAAATCCCTTCTTCGTCAAGAAAGGTGTCCACATTTGTGTTCTTGAACTCCGTTCTGTTGTCGCTGCGAACCTTCTTGATCTTCACTTCAAACTGATTTTGAGCCTTCCTGGCGAAGTTTCTGAAGATCTTTTGGACCTGCAATTTGTCATCGAGAAAGAACACCCACGTAAATCTTGAAAAATCATCAACTATAACTAGACCAAAAGAATTTCCACCGAGACTTTTGTAGGCGTTGGGACCAAAAAGATCCATGTGAAGTAGCTCAAGTGGCCTCCTTGTGGTCATGATGTTCTTCACGGGATGCCTTCCTCCAACCTATTTACCTGCTTTACAAGCAATGCAAAGTCTATCCTTATCAAATATGACATCGTTAACACCAAGGATATGATTCCCTTTAATAAGCTTGTCAAGGTTTCTCATGCCAACGTGACCTAACCGTCTATGCCATAGCCAACCTTTAGAGGATTTAGCAATTAAGCAAGTTCTAGGTTGGGCCTTTTTAGTGAAATCGACAATGTAAAGATCACCTCTACGTATATCGGTAAAGACCCTTTTATGATTGTCTCGACGAAACACTTGGCAATCTACTTCAGTAAATAGGACATTGAAACCAAAATCAGGAAGTCTAGATACTGAAAGTAAGTTGTAGCCAAGAGATTCAACGAGCATAACATTCTGAATTGAGCTATCATGTGAGATGGCCACCTTACCGAGGCCAACTACCTTACCCTTTGAGTTGTCACCAAAAGTGACATACTTTCAAGGACTATCATTTTCAGCAAGCTCAAGAAATATGTCTTTATTTCCGGTCATGTGATCAGTACATCCACTGTCAAGAACCCATTCCTTTCCTCCTGCCATATATCCCTGAAGATTTGCCATAAGACCAAAGTGTCTCATTGCATCATCAAGATCAAAGTCATCATCATCATCATCATCATCATCCTTATCATAGTATCCATGTTCAACATCGTCATGTGGTGGATCAATTCCTAGTGAGGGTGATTCATTAGTATGAGTTTGACAATAATCTCCTCTATGAATTCTAGTGGCTTCGGAAATAATATCGCTAATAATTCCAACGTTTCCTTTAGCACGCATAAGATTTGTAAGTTCAAATAGACAATTACCAAACATAGGATCATTGGAATTCATCTTAGTCAAGGCAATAGACTTATGAAGAATTTCATCCAAATTTTTCAAGGAATAATTAGGAAATCGTTCCTCAAGAAATTTCCATATAGTGTAGGCACACTCAAGAGTAGGCAGTTTTCCAATCAAGTTTCTAGGCAAGCCTCTAGTGATAAGATTAACAGTTCTAACATTTCTAATCATGTTAATCGACTCATCAAGGGTAGGATGTATAGGATCAACATAAGGTGCACAAGGACTAGCAATGTACTTATTCAAATGATATTGATTGAAAATTACAAGCATCTCATTTTTCCAGTCATGAAAAATACTCTCCATCAAGTATAAGCACTCTATGTCTAAGACTCCCCAAAGTAGACTCATCCATCTTCCTCCCATGGTGATTAAACCAAAGCAATGGAGACCAATGCTCTGATACCACTTGTAGGACCTTGAGAATAAGTAAGTAAGTATAGAGGGGGTGATTAGACTACTTGACCAATTAAAAATTATGCATTTTCCCAATTTTAGTTTTTTCAGATTTTAGCAATCTTAGCACAAGTCAAGCAATTTTCACACAATTCAAGCAAGTATGCAAAGAGTATATGAGCAGTGGAAATTAAAGCATGCAACTTGCAAGAATGTAAAGGGAAGGGTTTGGAGATTTCAAACGCAATTTGGAGACACGGTGATTTTTGAGCCATGGTTCCGATAGGTGGTGCTATCGTACATCCACATTGATGGAGACTTCAACCCATGAAGGGTAACGGTTGCGCGAGTCCACGGAGGGCTCCACCCATGAAGGGTCCACGAAGAAGCAACCTTGTCTATCCCACCATGGCCGTCTCCCACGAAGGACTTGCCTCACTAGCGGTAGATCTTCATGAAGTAGGCGATCTCCTTGCCCTTACAAACTCCTTGGTTCAACTCCACAATCTTGTTGGAGGCTCCCAAGTGACACCTAGCCAATCTAGGAGACACCACTCTCCAAGAAGTAACAAATGGAGTGTTGATGATGAACTCCTTGCTCTTGTGCTTCAAATGATAGTCTCCCCAACACTCAACTCTCTCTCACAGGATTTGGATCTGGTGGAAAGAAGATTTGAATGGAAAGCAACTTGGGGAAGGCTAGAGATCAAGATTCATATGGTAGGAATGGAATATCTTGGCCTCAATAGATGAGTAGGTAGTTCTGTCTCAGAAATGGTAAGTTGGAAGTGTAGGTTTGTTCTGATGGCTCTCTCCATGAATGAAGAGGAGGTGGAGGGGTATATATAGCCTCCACACAAAATCTAACCGTTACACACAATTTACCAATCTCGGTGGGACCGAATCAACAAACTCGGTCAGACCGATTTAGTAAATAATGTGACCGTTAGGGTTTTTGGTGGGACCGATATGCAACTCGGTAGGACCGATATGGTTAGGGTCAGGGCATAACGTAATCTCGGTGAGACCGATTTTGGTAATTAGCTAACCAGATAGTTGGTCAGGCAAACTCGGTGGGACCGATTACTCAAACTCGATGGGACCGATTTCGGTAATAAGTTAACCAGAGAGTTTGCATTGTAATCTCGGTAGGACTGATTTCTCAAACTCGGTAAGACCGATTTTGATAATGTACATCCTCAGAGAGATTACAATCCCATCTTGGTGAGACTGAGATCCCTATCGGTGAGAACGATTTGCCTAGGGTTTGTGGCAGTGGCCATGACATCTGAACTCGGTGGCACCGGATAGAAAGAATCGGTGGGGCTGAGTTTGACTTTAGGTTTAGGTCATATGTGTGGATGTGGGAAAGTAGTTGAGGATTTTTGGAGCATATCACTAAGCACTATGGAGCAAGAAACTCCTCATCCCTTCTTAATAGTATTGGCTTTTCCTATAGACTCAATGTGATCTTGGATCACTGAAACATAAAATGCAGAGTCTTGATCTTGAAGCTTGAGCCAATCCTTTGTCCTTAGCATCTTGAAGGGGTTCCACATCCTTTAGTTCATGCCACTCCATTGTTGAACTTGTATGAAACATACTAGATAAAAGTTTTAGTCCAACAAGAGATATGTTGACATTAATTACCTAAACCACACAGGGAGCACTTGTGCTTTCAGCTGCTTTGTGCAAGACAAAGGGATAGAGATCCTCCTCGACATACATCAGGGCGAGTGTAGGCACCATGCCGCCTCGAGTTCCCTGGTGGCCAAGGCTTTCTGACATGGTTTCTACTGGTCCACGGCCCTCCAAGATGCCGAGTCACTTGTCCTCAAGTGTGAGGGATGCCAGCGGTTCAGCATGCGCAGCCACCAGCCAGCTTTAGCCCTGCGAACCATACCGATCACGTGGCCCTTCGTGGTCCAGGGGCACGATATGGTGGGACCTTTTAAGATCGCTCGAGGTGGCATGACGCACTTGCTGGTGGTGGTGGACAAGTTCACCAAATGGATCGAAGCACGGCCAATCAACAAGCTGGACTAGCCAATAGCCGTCCGGTTCATCAAGGATATCGCGGTATGCTACGGCGTCCCGAACAGCATCACCGCGGACAAGGGAACCAACTTCGCCAAGGGTGCGCTCGTGCAGTATTGCTTCATCTCCGGCATCCGCCTCGACTTGGCCTCGTGGCACATCCACAGTCCAACGGCCAGGTCGAGCGGGCCAATGGCCTCATTCTATCTGGCATCAAGCCACGACTCATGGAGCCGCTCGTCCGTTCACCTGGCAGCTATCTCGACGAGTTGCCGGCCATCCTCTGGAGTCTCCGCATAATGCCAAACTGGTCCACCGTGTTCACCCCGTTCTTCGTCATCTATGGAGTCGAAGCTATCATACCGAGCAACGTCGAGTTCGCCTCACCGCGAGTTGTGTTGTACGCCGAAGCCGATGGAAAGAAGCCCATGAAGACGGCGTCAACCTACTCGAAGAAGCTAGCCTCTTGGCGCTCAGCTGCTCAGCCATCTATCAGCAAGGCATGAGGCACTACCACAACAAGAAAATCAACCCCCTCCCCCCGCATTCCGTGAGGGAGACCTCGTCCTCCGACTTGTCCACCAGCAAGCCGGCTAGCACAGGTTGTCGTGGAATTTTCACGTCAGATGTCCTAACATAAGGACTTAGTCATGGAGCCATTGCAACGAGATTAGCTTAAAGGGGTTAAACCTGACAAAGGACACATGGAGTTTATACTGGTTCGGCCCCTTGCAGTGAAGGTAAAAGCCTACGATACAGTTGTGGTGGGATTGATGGGGTTTCGAAGACCAGGGAGTGAATCTGCTTTGCCTGGCTCTCGAGTTGTCGTTTCTTATGCCTAAACCGTTGGCGGGTCGTCCCTTTATATACACAGGTTGACACCCATCGGTCTACAGAGTCCCGAGGCCCGTTCATAAACGTGTCCGGCTTGGTATCTACTCTTTCCTGTCTTACATTACAAGTTACCCGCCTATGGTGGTTTCTGTCTATGGGCCCTAACCCGCCTCTGGGCTTTGGGCTCCCTTGTCATGTTCCCTCCATAAGTCGCCATCTTCTATAACTTCATGGGCTTCGATATTGGCACTCTCTGTGGATAAACCGGCCCCTCCTGGGTGTTTTATACCCACCAGTTATATCCCCAACATTAGGCCCCAGATTGATTTGAACTTGTTCATGTCAATCTTCAACACTTGGAAAAATTCTTCTTCAACACTTAGCATACGCCTTGTAATCCACCATGATGTCATCTTTTGATATCATAATCAACCGCCATGATGTCACCTGTTTATTAAAAAACCATACATACCTCCCCTTTATTAACGAGCCTCCGAAAATTAAGGCGACAACTTTGTCACATATCCATTTTTTAGGCTCCTCGATTCCCGTGCCTGCCACTTATCCATTCGCTTTATAAATAGGGTCGGAGGGCTCCTTTCTCTTTTCCCCTCCGTGCCTCTTCATCTCATCGTCAACCTCACGACGCCCGAGCCTTGAAGCTCCGCCGCTACCATCGACCTTCGACCGCTGCACCATCCTTGGCCGCTGCATCGACCTGAGCGCACCAGAGTTTGTCCGTGCTTTTCCGCTGCTCCACAGCTCCAGTGAGTCTCCCCCTTTCTTTACCCTAGATCTGCATTAGGGTGTTATCAAGTTCGTCGGTAGTTCATCCCCTTTCTTTTGTTTCCCATGTCCTGTAGTTTATTGATGCAAGGGCTAGTGATTATCGCATGCGGTACTGATCTTAGTACTCATTTTTGATATTTTGAAGGCCTCTCGTTTTGCACGAGATCCCATCTGAATCCATGAATTGCTGCTATCACAACTTAGGGTTTCAGAATTTTCTCCCTTTTTTGAACTGCGTTTGATCCGAAATGACAGTATCAATCTGTAAAACCTGTTTCTGCAACACTTAGTCACTTTTCTGTCATAGATCTAAACTTGGCAGCTGTGCGGGCGGTTTAACTTTTGAATCATAACCCGCTAGGTACCATTAGTCCCCTCTTAAACCGCCAACTGCTTATCTCTGTGAGCTGATAAAGTATATCTCTGGTTTATAACTGCTTATATTTTTGCAGTTGATCATGACTTCTTAAACCAGCACCAATCCTTCTTCAGGTCTTCTTTAACAAATGGCCAAACAATTTTATGCTTGCAACTGGGTTCCTTCCCGGGTTAAGGAAGAACAACTGAATGGATATGTTGCAACCGGTGCTTTAGCGAGTAAGGAAATCATCCACTGGAGGGTCCCCGGTCCAGAAAATCCTCCTGAACCCAAGGATGGAGAGGTGATTGTATTTGCTGATCATCTGGGTCGAGGTTTTAGCCCTCCCGGATCAAAATTATTCCGTGACGTGCTTGCTAGCTTCCAGATCCGCCCTCAAGATATCGGACCGAACTCTGTGTCCAATATTTGCAATTTTCAAGTGTTTTGTGAGGCTTATGTGCAAGAAGAACCTACCATTGAGTTATTCAGAGACTTCTTTTATTTAAACCGCCGTACTGAATTTACGGACGGGCCCAATAATAAACTTGGCGGAGTGTCAATTTGGAAAAGGAAAGATGTCAATTTTCCTCATGCTAACATCATAGCCACCCCAAAGACTGGAATCAGACTTGGTTTTACTGCCGAAACACAGCTCCTGATGACGAAAATTCTCTACCGGGTTATCGTGCTCACCGGCTTACCAGTGATCATCCATCTCCCCAACGACTCACTGCAAAGGAACGAGCTAGATATGCACCACAGCTTTAAAAGCTCTCGGCCTTTATGACAAACGGTTTAACTGACATCGACTTTGTCCGCTGATGGGTTTCTTGGAGTATCTTTCCCTTAAGTCGCCGCCCCGGTTTAATGTGTGAGTACATAGGGGATGTCAAAGACCCTCAATGGCACATTGAAATTCAGCTAACTGACGACGAGATTACTGAAGCTGTCAAAAAGATGTTGGATGAACTGATATCTCAGTGCAGCAAGACAGGGCTTAGTCCCTTCTGTGTTTCCAATAAACCGCCAGTGGTAAGAATTGCATCCTTCTTGTCTAAATTCAACCTCTTGTAAATATTTCCTTATAACTTGTTGTCCACCTTTGCAGGGTGATGATCCGTTCTGGAAGAGGAAACCGCAAGATAAACTGGCGAAACCATAGGATAAACCGGTGAAAATGCCTCGTCCTAAGACCAAAGTTACAAAGAAGCCTACGAAGAACAAAACTGCCGAATCCCCTGACCCGACCAATAATGAAGATCTTGATGATTCAGAGTCAGAGGTAGAACTTGATTCTCTTGGTTCTTTTTTCATACACCTTATTGAAAATGATCATTACCAGGATGATGCGGAGGCTAGCCGTGCTGGTGATGTAGAGGTAATTATCCTTTCTTCCGATTCAGATCCTCTGCCAACACCAAAAATCCGTCGAGCAGTCCGGAAAGTAAAATTTTCACACCCTCTAGCTTATTTAGATCTGCACTTTGTTTTGAGCACACAGCAGCATGAAGCTCGTCACACAACCCGGCATAGCGGCCCAGTGGTTACTTCCTCCGGTTTTCCGAACACTCCGGTTCGTAAACGTCGTCAAGAGGTCTCTTGTACTTCTGATATACCTTGTCCCAAAGCGGGTTATTTCCGATATCCTCTTAATCCGTCTAACTCGAATTACCAGGGAACCTCCCATTCATCTTCTGGCGAATCAACATGGACGAAGCTTCCGATCCTTAAAACAGTTCCTGGGTGAGCAGATTTTACTAATCCGTCATACCTTTACATTTTTTATCCTTGCATTGTTCTGATGCATACTAATTATTTTCCAGGGCCAAAGCCAAAGCCATAAAGAAGGCCAAAGTGAAAAAAACAGTTGAAGACCCCATTCAGGGTGAACCAGAAAAGACTCCTGAACCGTCACACCCAGATGTTGATAATATTCCAGATGACCCGCCGTTGCCGGATCAAGCAACTGGAGCTGAACATATGGATGCTGATCCAATGGCTCATGCTGATGATCCGCCAAGACCGGCCAAAGGTGCTGATGATGATGTTGTCATTACTGGCATGGGTTACACCTCTCCTGGCCACCCCATAGCATTGTCCAAACACAACGCCAAAGAGGAAAAAACTGCTCTGGACAAGGATAAGTGGAAAACAGATTTATTAAGCTATGCCCACCTTAACGCCCAAGACCAGCATTTTGGATTCTTAAACCATCTGTACACAAGACGCGATTATGAAGCCGGTTTAGTAGGCCTGATGAAAGAGCGCTATGAGGTAATTTTTGTTTAAAATTTTCATGAATATTCCTTCCTTCTGATTTATTGATAATATCAACTCCGTAGCCCCCAAGGGCCGGTTTATCTCTTCAAGATGAACCGGGACTTTATAGAATAAGAATTCAACTTCACCTGTGTAGCCCCCAAGGGCCGGTTTATCTCTTCAAGATGAACCGGGACATCATGTTGTAAGGCTTACCCTTCTTGTTGAATACCTTTAGAAACTGGTTTATCATCTCAAGAAAAATTTCACAACTGTGTTGTTTGAGCAATTAGGCATTAGCCCCCAAGTGCCAAGTTTAATACTTGTATTGAGCCTTGGGACTTTACCATTTTGTTGAGAAGAAGCAATAGGCATTTGCCCCAAAGTGCCAAGTGTATAACTTGTTATGTGCTTAGGACTTAAAACATGCAGTACCAACTCATTAACTATCTCTTCCAGGCTGATCTAAGCAAAAAAGAATCTCAAATCACCAACCATAAAGAAAATATCAAGTCCCAGCAAGCAGAAACTTCCAAGGCAAAAGACAAGCTGACCAGCACCTTAACAACCATGGAGCAATTGAAGAAAACCTTCAAAAAAGAACGGGCAGGATGGGATGCTAAGAAAACAACTCTAGTAAAATGGGCGGAGGACGCTGAGGCAGCCCTTAATCTGGTAGTAGAAGAACTGACCGGTTTGAAGCAACAAATCAATGCTATGACCACTGCTGTCTTCGGTAAATATCCTCTTCATAAGCTTTTAAATAAACAACCTCTGTGGTTCTGCTGGTTTACTAATATTTTGACCATTGCATGTAGCCGCATTACACATCTTGGCTCGGATATGCGCAAGAAACTGAAGGCTGCCTATACACTGATAGAGCAATTATATACCGGTGCTCAACGGGCCATCTGCACAGATTCTCATAATAAACCGCCCCCAACTTCAATCAAGGAAACGTTGGAGAAATTATCTATGATGCCTGTCCATATTGAGGAGTTGAAAAAATCAGCCGCTAGGGCCGGTGCTCTTACTGCATTGACTCGGGCCAAGGCATGGATATCTGACCTTGATCCGGAAGATATTGGACACGACTATCCAGGCCAAAAAGAGGACGGGTCAGATTTTGATAATGACGACCTCAGGGCCCTAACAAGGGAAATGCGTCCATCGGTGAGCAAATTGGCTGAAGACACTGACTTGTCATTTTACCAGTCGACTTGTGATGCTGACAACAAACGGCTTAGTGCACCGACTTATGATGTGCAAGACCTTATCTCGCCAATCTGTAAGCACATACCTATACCCCTAATGTTGAACCATCCACCCTTATAAATGATGAAGCGTGTTCAGATCCTTAACTGGGATCGATTGGTCAATGATTGACTTCCAGCCACTGGGTGGAGAGGAGGAGGATGAACCGACACACAACGATCCACAGCCTTCACGTCAGCTCGATGAGGAATCATGATCCGGCAGCTGGTTTAGCTTATGCACGCTGCAATCCGTGTGATAAAAAATTATCCTTTTGGGCATCAAAGCGCCTTCTAATATGCTAGTTGAAAAACTTCTTTGATCTGATGTGCCATCGCGCACTCTGCATAATACTGTTAATCCGTCATGATTGTGCTATGTCTGCTTATGTGCCTTAGCAGCTTTATTCAATCCTATTCCTGCAGACAACAGTTTTAAAGTGTCCTGGCGGTTTACCACCGGACGGGTCATAATGCCCAATATGAAACCATGGTTTATAACCAAGGTTGTACTTTTAAGAATAATATGAAATATATCATACCTGTGATATTGAATCACATTGTTGGTTTACCAACTTATTGTAGTAAGGGCGATAACCCAAATCTTGCAAGTTTATAACGAAACCGTGCCAGGTTGTAATAAACACTGGTTTATAACTGATCTTGCATTGACAACTTATAGTTGAAAGCCAAGCCGAGTCATTGACACCGGTTATCTTTGTAACTTTGTACTTGGCAACTCAAAAATCAGACTGGGTCATAAGACACCGGTTTAAACATAAACCTCATAAGAATCAAAGATTTGTCAAATAAAAGCATGGGAAGATGCGAGGCTTTTCATGCGCTGCCAGGACCAAAATCCAGGCTTTTCATGGACTGCCAGGCCACTGATTTAAACCATTTTACAAAGTCTTTTAAGATGGACCTCACATTAACCAATCGCCATTTTAACTTTGACAAGTTCAGGGTCTGTATAAGATTGACTTGCCAAACGTTCGACGGTCATACCAGGATTACCTGGATGGAGTGGCTTACTTAAAAAGGCAGGGTAACCCGGGGTTTTAGGTGAATACACCTGGCTTCCAAGCCTGGCTTGATAGCCTATTACAAGGGTCACAAAAACTCTTTGTTACTGTGCAACAAGAGCCCCCAGGTAAAATTTTGAGCTGTGCTCAGTGGGTGCCTATGTTTGAGTTGTGCTTTGCAACAAACTCTCTTTGGCCCCATGGGTATGAAGCCCCCAATCTTTGTTGTGGCTTGATAGCCGGTTTAATGGACAATCAGAACTCCATTTTGTAAATAGAAGCACCCACGTAACCAAGAAATCTTTAAGGAAAAACGGTAGAGGCCCGCTTTAGCAAGGATGCCGGTTTATTATATTGATCATAATATATACATTGTCAAAAATATGTACATAATAGGAGCCTATGGCTCAGGTGTAGTAAGGCCGAAGATGAGCAATATTCCATGACCGGCGGGTCTCCTCCTCCGATTTGCGTGAGTCTTTGTGCTCTCGAACACCGATAAGGTAGTATGACCCGTTGTTCAGATTCTTGCTGACCACAAAGGGTCCTTCCCAAGGTGGGGATAACTTGTGCATATCAGTCTGATCCTGGATAAGCCGAAGCACTAAGTCGCCTTCTTGAAAACTTCTGGTCTTAACCCGGCGACTGTGATAACGCTGTAGATCTTGCTAATAAATCGCTGAGGAAGCCGCCGCTATGTCCCTTTTTCATCTAACAGATCCAATGCTTCTTGGTGTGCTTGGTCGTTGTTTGCTACAACAAAAGCTGCCACCCGAGGTGAGTCATGGCGAATATCACTGGGGAGAAGTGCCTCTGCCCCATAAACCATGAAGAAAGGTGTATAACCCGTAGATCGATTGGGGGTGGTATTAATTCTCCACAATACAGAAGGCAACTCTTCCACCCAACAACCCGACGTCCTCTTCAAAGGAACCAGAAGCCGGGGCTTGATGCCCTTCAGGATTTCCTGATTAGCTCTCTCAGCTTGACCATTAGACTGGGGGTGAGCCACTAATGATACATCAAGACAGATGTGCTCACGTTGACAAAAGTCCTCCATAGCACCCTTGGAGAGGTTTGTGCCATTATCTGTTATGATGCTGTGTGGAAAACCAAAGCGGAAAATCACCTTCTTCATGAATTGAACCGTTGTGGCTGATCACATTTGCTATGGCTCCGCCTCAACCCACTTAGTGAACTTATCAACAGCCACCAAAAGGTGAGTCTTCTTATCCTTGGACCTCTTAAAAGGCCCTACCATATCAAGCCCCCAAGTTGCAAATGGCCAAGTTATTGAAATCATCCTTAGTTCTTGAGCCGGAACATGAACTCAGCGTGAAAACTTCTGACAACCATCGCACCTTTTCACCAAGTCATCAGCATCAGCATGAGCCGTCAGCCAATAGAAGCCATGATAAAAAGCTTTAGCCACCAAGGATTTTGAACCGGCATGGTGACCACAGTCGCCTTCGTGGATCTCACACAAAATCTCACGGCCTTCTTCAGGAGAAATGCAACGCTGAAACGCCCCCGAGACACTGCGGTGATGTAACTCACCATTATGAATAGTCATGGACTTGGACCGTCGGATTATCTGTTTGGCCAAAACTTCATCCTCCGGTAACTCGCCCTGGTTCATATACGCCAAATATGGAACCGTCCAATCTGGGATAATATGAAGAGCCGCCACCAACTGAGCCTCCGGATCAGGAATAGCCAGGTCCTCCTCTGTAGGTAGCTTGACCTACGGATTATGCAAAACATCCAGAAAGGTATTGGGCGGCACCGGTTTACGCTGAGACCCCAGCCGGCTTTAAGCGTCTGTCGCTTCATTTTGGCGCCGATCAATGTGTTCAACCTAGTAACTCTTGAAATAACCAGCAACAATATCCACCTCACATCGATAAGCCGCCATGGGTGGATCCTTAGAATCCCAAGTACCAGAGACTTGCTGAGCCACCAAATCTGAGTCCCCAAAGCATCGTACTCGGCTTAAGTTCATTTCCTTAGCCACCCGAAGACCGTGGAGCAAGGCCTCGTACTCAGCTGCATTGTTAGTACAAGGAAACATTAAGCAGAGAAGATAACGAATTTTGTCACCTCGAGGGGAAGTAAGGACAACTCCAGTCCCCGAGCCCTCCAATTGTCTGGACCCGTCGAAGTGGATAGTCCAGTATGTGTTATCCGGTTTCTCCTCTGGTGCCTGTAACTCCGTCCAGTCATTGATGAAATCCACGAGCGTCTGGGACTTGATAGATGTTCGAGGCATATATTTCACCCCGTGAGGTCCAAGCTCGATATCCCACTTAGCAACTCGGCCAGTTGCCTCCCTATTTTGCATGATATCTCCCAAAGGAGCGGAACTGACCACAGTGATGGGATGGCCCTGAAAGTATTGCTTAAGCTTTCGGCTTGCCATAAAAACTACATACACAAGCTTCTGCCAATGTGGATATCTCTGCTTCGACTCAATGAGCACCTCGCTGATATAATAAACCTGCCGCTGAACCGGATACTCCTTACCTGCCTCCTTGTGTTCCACCACAATAGCCACACTGACAGCCCGAGCATTGGCAGCCACATATAACAACAGGGCCTCTTTATCGACCGGAGCAGCGAGGACAGGCGGTTCGGCTAACTGCTTCTTCAAGTCCTCAAACGCCGCATTAGTAGCATCACTCCAAACAAAGTTGTCTGTCTTCTTCATCATCTGATACAGAGCGATCGCCTTCTCTCCCAATAGGCTGATAAACCTGCTCAGTGCTACAATACGACCCACCAGACGCTGGACATCATTGATACATGCCAGTTTAGCCAGAGACGTAATAGCCTTGATCTTTTCCAGATTAGCTTCAATACCCCTGTTAGACACCAGAAAACCCAAAAGTTTGCCTATCAGAACACCGCAGACGCACTTGGCCGGGTTAAGCATCATTTTATAAACCCGGAGGTTATCAAAGGTTTCCTTCAAGTCATCTATCAGTGTCTCCTTCTTCCTAGACTTCACCACAATATCGTCCACATAAGCATGAAGATTGCGCCCAATTTGATCATGAAGACAATTTTGCACACATCGCTGATAAGTCGCCTGGGCACTCTTGAGCCCAAAAAGCATAGATACATAGCAGAAGGCTCCAAAGGGAGTTATAAAAGTTGTTTTCTCCTGGTCCTTAACTGCCATCTTGATCTGATGATAACCAGAATAAGCATCCAGAAAACTCAAACGCTCACAATCCGCTGTAGCATCTATGATCTGATCGATACGAGGGAGAGCAAAAGGATCAGCCGGACAAGCCTTGTTCAAGTCCGTGTAATCCACACACATGCACCAAGTGCCATTTTTCTTAAGCACCAGCACCGGGTTAGCCAGCCATTCCGGATCAAAAACCTCAATGATAAACCCAGCCGCCAAAGGCCGGGCTACCTACTCACCAATAGCCTTGCGCCTTTCTTCATTGAAACGGCGAAGAAACTGCTTGACCGGTTTAAACTTGGGATCAATATTGAGAGTGTGCTTAGTGCGACGTCCTGATCTTGCGTTGGTTTTCCTTGAAGAGGAAAGGGTGATGCAGCAATAGTAGCATAAGTATTTCCCTCAGGTTTTGAGAACCAAGGTATCAATCCAGTAGGTGGCTCCTCAAAAGTCCCACGCACCTAGACAAACAAACAAAGAACTTGCAACCAACGCAATAAAGGGGCTGTCAATCCCTTCACGGCCACTTGCGAAAGTGAGATTTGATAGAGATAGTATCATAAGATAATTATATTTTTGGTATTTTATAATATAGATTGGAAAAGTAAAGATGCAAATAAAAGTAGATTGAAAGCTTATATGATAAAAGATAGACCCGGGGACCATAGGTTTCACTAGTGGCTTCTCTCAAGATAGCATAATTATTACGGTGGGTGAACAAATTACAGTCGAGCAATTGATAGAAAAGCAAATAATTATGAGATTATCTAGGCACGATCATGTATATAGGCATCATGTCCGTTACAAGTACACCGACTCCTGCCTGCATCTACTACTATTACTCCACACATCGACCGCTATACAGCATGCATCTAGAGTATTAAGTTCATAAGAACAGAGTAACGCATTAAAAAAGATGACATGATGTACAGGGATAAACTCATGCAATATGATATAAACTCCATCTTTTTATCCTCGATGGCAACAATACAATACGTGCCTTGCTGCCCCTGCTGTCACTGGGAAAGGACACCGCAAGATTGAACCTAAAGCTAAGCACTTCTCCCATTGCAAGAAAGATCAATCTAGTAGGCCAAACCAAACTGATAATTCGAAGAGATTTTCAAGGATAACTTAATCATACATAAAAGAATTCAGAGGAGATTCAAATATATCTCATAGATAAACTTGATCATAAACCCACAATTCATCGGATCTCAACAAACACACCGCAAAAAGAGTTACATCGAATAGATCTCCAAGAATAGGAAGGAGAACTTTGTATTGAGAATCAAAGAGAGAGAAGAAGCCATTTAGCTAATAACTATGGACCTGAAGGTCTTTGGTAAACTAGTCACAACTCATCGGAGACGCTATGGTGTTGATGTAGAAGCCCTCCATGGTCGATTCCCCCTCCGGCGGAGTGCCGGCGAAGGCTCCAAGATGGAATCTCGCGGATACAGAAGTTATGATGGTGGAAATAGCTTGATGTTTTCGGGGTACGTGGGTATATATAGGAGGAATAAGTACGTCGGTGGACGCCCGAGGGGCCCACGAGATAGGGGGGCACACCCAGTAGGGGGCACGACCTCCACCCTCGTGGCCGCCTCGGAAGCTTCTTGACTTGCACTCCAAATCCTCTGGATCACGTTCATTCCAAAAATGACGCTCCCGATGGTTTCATTCCATTTGGACTCCGTTTGATATTAATTTTCTTCAAAACACTGAAATAGGGAAAAAATAGCAATACGGGCTGGGCCTCTGGTTAGTAGGTTAGTCCCAAAAATGATATAAAAGTGTAAAGTAAAGCCCATAAACATCTAAAACAGGTAATATAATAGCATGGAACAATCAAAAATTATAGATACGTTGGAGACGTATCAAGCATCCCCAAGCTTAATTCCTGCTCGTCCTCGAGTAGGTAAATGATAAGAACAGAATTTTTGATGTGGAATGCTACCTAGCATAATTCTCAATGTAATTCTCTTTATTGTGGCATGAATATTCAGATCCAAATGATTCAAAATAAAAGTTCATATTGAGATAAGAAATAGTAATACTTCAAGCATACTAATAAAGCAATCATGTCTTCTCAAAATATCATGGCTAAAGAAAGTTATCCCTATAAAATCATATAGTCTGGCTGTTGCTCTATCTTCATCACACAAAGTATTTAATCATGCACAACCCCGATGACAAGCCAAGCAATTGCTTCATACCTTAGTAATCTCAAACTTTTTCAATTTTCACGCAATACATGAACGTGAGCCGTGGACATAGCACTATATGTGGAATAGAATGGTGGTTGTGGAGAAGACAACAAGGAGAAGATAGTCTCACATCAACTAGACGTATTAACGGGCTATGGAGATGCCCATTAATAGATATCAATGCAAGTGAGTAGGGATTACCATGCAACGGATGCACTAGAGCTATAAATGTATGAAAGCTAAACAAAAGAAACGAAGTGGGTGTGCATCCAATTTGCTTGCTCACGAAGACCTAGGGCATTTTAAGGAAGCCCATCATTGGAATATACATGCCAAGTTCTATAATGAAAAATTCCCACTAGTATATGAAAGTGATAACATATGAGACTCTCTATCATGAAGATCATGGTGCTACTTTGAAGCACAAGTGTGGTAAAAAAGGATAGTAGCATTCTCCCTTCTCTCTTTTTCTCTCAATTTTTCTTTCTTTTCTCTTTTTTCTTTTTATTTTCTTTTTGGTGGGCTTCTTTGGCCTCTTTTTTTTTCATGGGCTTCTTTGGACTCTTTCATTTTTATAAAGTCCGAAGTCTCATCCCGACTTGTGGGAGAATCATAGTCTCCATCATCCTTTCCTCACTGGGACAATGCTCTAGTAATGAAGATCATCACACTTTTATTTATTTACAACTCAAGATTACAACTCGGTACTTAGAACAAGATATGACTCTATATAGATGCCTCCGGCGGTGTACCAGGATATGCAATAAATCAAGAGTGACATGTATGAAAAATTATGAGGTGGCTTTGCGACAAATACGATGTCAACTACATGATCATGCAAAGAGCAATATGACAATGATGATGCATGTCATAATAAACGGAACAGTGGAAAGTTTCATGACAATATATCTCGGAATGGCTATGGAAATGCCATAATAGGTAAGTATGGTGGCTGTTTTGAGGAAGGAATATGGTGGGTGTATGGTACCGGCGAAAGTTGCGCGGCACAAGAGAGGCTAGCAATGGTGGAAGGGTGAGAGTGCGTATAATCCATGGACTCAACATTAGTTATAAAGAACTCATATACTTATTGCAAAAATCTACAAGCCATTGAAAACAAAGTACTACATGCATGCTCCTAGGGGGATAGATTTGTACGAAAAGACCATCGCTCGTCCCCGACCACCACTCATAATGAAGACAATCAATAAATAAAATTGTGCTCCAACTTCATCACAAAGCCGTTCACCATACGTGCATGCTACGGGAATCACAAACTTCAACACAAGTATTCTTTAAATTCACAATTACCCAACTAGCATGACTCTAATATCACCACCTCTATATCTCAAAACAATTATCAAGTATCAAATTGATCATAGCATCCAATTCACTTTCTATGATAGTTTTTATTATACCCAACTTGGATGCCTACCATTCTAGGAACAATTTTATAAACATAGCAAATACCATGCTGTTCTAAGAGACTCTCAAAATAATATAAGTGAATCATGAGAGATCATCAATTTCTTCAAAATTAAGCCACCGCCGTGCTCTAAAAGAAATAAGTGAAGCACTAGAGCAAAAATTATCTAGCTCAAAAGATATAAGTGAAGCACATAGAGTATTCTAATAAATTCCAATCAAGTGGGGTTGTCCCAAAAGGTGTGTACAGCAAGGATGATTGTGGTAAACTAAAAAGCAAAGGCTAATATCATACAAGACGCTCCAAGCAAAACACATATCATGTGGCGAATAAAAATATAGCTCCAAGTATAGTTACCAATGAACGAAGACGAAAGAGGGGATGCCTTCCCGGCGCATCCCCAAGCTTAGGCTTTTGGCTATTCTTGAATATCTTGGGGTGCCATGGGCATCCCCAAGCTTAGGCTCTTGCCACTCCTTATTCCATAGTCCATCAAATCTTTACCCAAAACTTGAAAACTTCACAACACAAAACTCAACAGGAAATCTCATAAGCTCCGTTAGTGAAAGAAATAAAAACCATGACATAAGGTACTGTAATGAACTCATTCTTTATTTATATTGGTGTTAAACCTACTGTATTCCAAGTTCTTAATGGTTCATACCCTTACATACTAGCCATATATGCATCAAAATAAGCAAACAACATATGAAAGGCAGAATCTGTCAAAAACAGAACAATCTGTAGCAATTTGTACCTTCCGAATACTTCTGGAACACTAAAAATCCTACCAAAATAGGAAGTATTAGGCAATTTTTCTATTGATCTACAACAAAAAGAATAAACGCAAAATCACGTTTCTGTGATTTATTGATTTTTTTTCTCGTGAGCGCAAAGTTTCTGTTTTACAGCAGAATCAAATTAACTATCACCATAGGTTATCCTATAGGTTCTACTTGGCACAAACACTAAATAAAACAAGAAAACACATGTAAACAGAAGGTAGATGCAAGGATGCATATGAATAAATTGTCTTTCAAGCTCAACTACAAGCATGGCGATAGCATCCGCAAGACTACTAGTTCTATGAAGAATAGAGCCCCCCAAAGAAGGTAAAGAACCGGCACAAGTAAAGAAGTCTTGAATAACCCCTTTTCAAATAATATTTCCACTACCGATTAGAAACTTTTTAGTATGCAAGATAGGGGGTTCCTCAGCAGGGGCATCAGAATTTTCCATGTTACCATTATTGTCCATATCGACAATAATCTCTCCAATTTCAGACATAACGGTAAACAAAAGCGAGGAGGAGGAAGAGTGCAAGCGTAAAAGAGAGGAGAAAGAGAGGGCGAATAAAATGTCAAGGGTGAAGTGGGGGAGAGGAAAACGAGAGGAAAATGGCAAATAATGTAAATGCGAGGGAGATGAGTTTGTGATGGGTACTTGGTATGTCTTGACTTGAGCGAAGACCTCCCCAGCAACGGCGCCAGATATCCTTCTTGCTGCGTCTTGAGCTTGCATTGGTTTTCCTTGAAGAGGAAAGGGTGATGCAGCAATAGTAGCGTAAGTATTTCCCTCAGTTTTTGAGAACCAATGTATCAATCTAGTAGGAGGTCCTCAAAAGTCCCATGCACCTACACAAACAAACAAAGAACTCGCAACCAACGCAATAAAGGGGTTGTCAATCTCTTCACGGGCACTTGCGAAAGTGAGATCTAATAGAGATAGTATGATAAGATAAATATATTTTTGGTATTTTACAATATAGATTGGAAAAGTAAAGATGCAAATAAAAGTAGATTGAAAGCTTATATGATAAAACATAAACCCCGGGGGCCATAGGTTTCACTAGTGGCTTCTCTCAAGATAGCATAATTATTACGGTGGGTGAACAAATTACTGTCGAGCAATTGATAGAAAAGCGAATAATTATGAGATTATCTAGGAAAGATCATGTATATAGGCATCACGTCCATGACAAGTAGACCGACTCCTGCCTGCATCTACTACTATTACTCCACACATCGACCGCTATCTAGCATGCATCTAGAGTATTAAGTTCTTAAGAACAGAGTAACACATTAAGAAAGATGACATGATGTAGAGGGATAAACTCATACAATATGATATAAACCCCATCTTTTTATCCTCGATGGCAACAATACAATACGTGCCTTGCTGCCCCTGCTGTCACTGGGAAAGGACACTGCAAGATTGAACCCAAAGCTAAGCACTTCTCCCATTGCAAGGAAGATCAATCTAGTAGGCCAAACCAAACTTATAATTCGAAGAGACTTGCAAGGATAACTTAATCATACATAAAATAATTCAGAGGAGATTCAAATATTTCTCATAGATAAACTTGATCACAAACCCACAATTCATCGGATCTCGACAAACACACCGCAAAAAGAGTTACATCGAATAGATCTCCAAGAAGAGGAAGGAGAACTTTGTATTGAGAATCAATGAGAGAGAAGAAGCCATCTAGCTAGTAACTATGGACCCGAAGGTCTGTGGTAAACTACTCACAACTCATCGGAGAGGCTATGGTGTTGATGTAGAAGCCCTCCATGGTCGATTCCCCCTCCGGCAGAGCGCCGGCGAAGGCTCTAAGATGGGATCTCGCGGATACAGAAGGTTACGGTGGTGGAAATAGCTTGAGGTTTTCGGGGTACGTGGGTATATATATGAGGAAGAAGTACGTCAGTGGACGCCCGAGGGGGCCACGAGATAGGGGGCGCACCCAATAGGGGGGTGGGCCGCCCTCCACCCTCGTGGCTGCCTCAGAAGCTTCTTGACTTGCACTCCAGGTCCTCTGGATCACGTTCATTCCAAAAATCACGCTCCCGAAGGTTTCATCCCGTTTGGACTCTGTTTGATATTCCTTTTCTTCGAAACACTGAAATAGGCAAAAAAACAGCAACACGGGTTGGACCTCCGGTTAGTAGGTTAGTCCCAAAAAATTGATATAGAAATGTAAAGTAAAGCCCATAAACATCCAAAACAGGTAATATAATAGCATGGAACAATCAAAAATTATAGATACATTGGAGACGTATCACTCAGCGAGTTCCCTCGGTACACCTGGCATGTCAGAAGGTTTCCATGCAAAGATGTCCCGGTTCTCACGGATGAACTCGATGAGCGCACTTTCCTATTTCGGATCCAGGATAGTGCTAATACTAAACTACTTGGATGAATCGCTAGGAACAAAATCAACCAGCTTAGTCTCACCAGCCGATTTAAACTTCAGGGTCGGGTCATGCTCTGTAGTTGGCTTCTTCAGAGAAGACATATCCGCCGGATCAACATTGTCCTTGTAGAACTTCAACTCCTCTTTTGTGCAAACCGACTCGGCATAAGCTGCATCACCTTCTTCACAATGCAAAGCAATCTTACGGCTCCCATGTACCGTAATGGTCCCCTTATGACCCGGCATCTTGAGCTGCATATAAACATAACAGGGCCTTGCCATGAACCTAGCATAAGCCGGCTGTCCAAACAGGGCATGATACGGGCTCTGGATCTTCACCACTTCAAAGGTTAAGGTTTCTAATCTGGAATCACGATCATCTCCAAACACGACCTCCAAAGCTATCTTACCAACCGGGTACGCCGATTTACCAGGCACCACACCATGAAAAACAGTGTTGACGGTTTGAGATTTTTATCTGTCAGTCCCATGCGACGGAAGGTTTCATAATATAGGATGTTGATACTGCTCCCTCCATCCATGAGCACCTTGGTGAACTTATAACCTCCGACCTGAGGTGCCACCACCAACACCAGATGACCCGGATTATTAACCCGGGGCGGATGATCCTCTCAACTCCACACAATGGGTTGTTCAGACCAGCGCAAGTAGCGGGGCACCGCCGGTTCAACGGAGTTCACTGCCCTTTTATGAAGCTTCTGATCACGTTTGCATAGGCTAGTGGTGAAGACGTGATACTGCCCATTGTTCAACTGCTTCGGGTGGCTCTGATAACCCGACTGTTGCTGATTCCCCTGATTATTTTGCTGGTTGTAACCACCCTGATTGCCCTGATTGCCTTGATTACCATGTCCGCTTTGATTACCTTGAAATCCTGAGCTAGAACCGCCTCCACCATTACCCGGCCCATGAGATCCGGGTCCTGAACCGCCGAACTATCCTTGATCATATTGGAAAAGATCCGAATTTTTGAACTCCCGCATAATAAAGCAATCCTTCGAGAGGTGTGTAGCTGGCTTTTCCCGCGTCCCGTGCTTTGGGCAAGGCTGGTTGAACATGCGCTCAAGATTGATACCTGATCCTCCATTCCGCAGGGGCAGTTTACCCTTACACCGCTGACCATTATCATGCGCATTGGTGTTAGCCACAAAACATAAGCTATTCTCCGCTTTACGCTTACCATTGCCCGCCGGGTTATGCTGCTGCCCTTTGGTGTTGCCGCCCTTCTTTCCCTTCCCCGGCTTTTCCTCGTCAGACTCGGGATCCTTGGTACTATTGGAGTCGACATACTTAACCAAAGCTGCCATAAGTGCTCCCATGTCATTGCAGTGATGCTTGAGCCGCCCCAACTTCAGCTTCAGAGGCTTGAACCGGCAATTGCCCTCCCATGTTAAGACTACTGTATCAGCATTGATGCAATCTGATGGATGCAAGATTTCTGAAACCCGGCACACCCAATTGGTTGTTGATTCACCTTCTTCTTGGACACAGGAAGCTAAGTCCACAATCGACATAGGCTACTTACACGTGTCCTTGAAATTCAGGATAAACCGGCTTTTTAACTTGGCCCATGACCCAATGGAGTTAGTTGGCAAACTCTTTAACCAAGTGCGAGTTGTTCCTTCTAGCATCATGGTGAAGTATTTAGCGAATGCCGCATCATCCACATCCAACATCTCCTTTGCCATCTCATAGCTTTCGACCCACGACTCGGGGTGTAAGTTCAGTGGTGTAATTGGGCACCTTACGAGGACCCTTGAAATCCTTGGGAAGCCGCACATTGCGCAGAGCCGTAGTGAGACACGACACCCCCAAAGAACTGAAAACAACCCCTGGTTCCACTGTAGTTGTTGCACGAACCGGGGTAAGCTAGCGCGCCGCATCCTGTGCAGCTAACCCGGCTCCTTGACGCGCTCTGCCCTAGTCCACTATGTCCTGGGCATCAGCTCTCCCTCCTGCCGAGTTAGGCCTACGGGGCGGATTGTTGTTCCGTCCACTGCTTGACACAGCTGGTTCTTCATCATGCATGTTGTAACTCCGGCTCGGGCGAGGGGTAGAATGAATCATGTCCTGACTATACGAATAAGCCTGCTGCTGCACCATTGCTGTTTGGAGAAGATCTCTGGCCCGTCGAGTCTCAACCGCTGTCGGAGAGTCGCCTTCCATTGGAATAGCCGCCAATCACGACGCTGCTGCAATCATGTTATCCAAAGGGGTAGGAAAATGACCCGGTGGTGCTGGCACGTACCGAGGCGGGTCATGGTTCTGTCGAGGTGGGTCCATCGTCCATGGCTGATCCGGCGCTCCTGTCCCAGGTGCTTCAACCCAGTTTATAGCTGTCGGGTTACTGGTTCCCGCTCCTGGCGTGATAAAAAGATTCCATGCTTCATAAACCGGTGTTAGACGAGACCGGTGCCTCCTCCTCATCACGTCGTTCGAAGCGTTCTGATCCAGCATGAGCCGGTAAGATTATGCATGAATTCGCTGCGCCTGGGCATCCAAAGTGGCCCGCTCGTCAGCCATCCTGGTTTTCTCAGTAGCCATCTCCTCCTCGGCCTGAGCTATCTGATCTCGCAATTTCCTGACCTCTGCATTATGCTGATCCCGATTATCCGGATTAACCTCCGTGGTCAACAATGTTGCCAAAGCATCCAATAAACCAGACAAGACTTGAGCCGGCGGGCGCGCGGGGCCTCCTGCCCTGGCTGCCGATCCGGAAATCATTGCCGCCGTAGCTGAGGAGTGTTGCGCGGGCTACGTACTGGCCATGAAGATTTCAACCCGGTTTGGTGGTTCAAAGGGGTCCGGAATACTGTCGCCATCGGAACAGCCCCCAAAACGCTCATCTGGCAGTTCGTACAATGACTCGGTCTCCACGGTGGATGACTCGCCATCTGAATAGACAGTCGTCTCATTGTTGGATACCGGTTCAGATTTCGCACCACAGATGAATCCTACGAAGGCACGCTTCATGGCGGGCTAAACCCGGGTAGGGCTTACACGCTGAGCCATCTCGATGAGGTCGGCGCAGATGTCCGGCTCAAGGCCCGGTTCACTGATCTTGCCGATGAAGACGTTAATTCCTCCGAAGGTGACCCGGTACCCGTACTCGATTGATCCGGCGTCGGGGCCCCAGCCTGCGTCGTCGATGTAGAGCTTGCCGCGGTGACTCTTGGTCATCCGGCCCACTGCATATCCCTTGAGTCCTTCGAACTTTCCCTCTAAGAACTTGAAACCATTGTGCTATATCCCTACGGTGGGCGCCAATTGTCGTGGAATTGTCATGTCAGATGTCCTAACGTAAGGACTTAGTCGTGGGTTAAACTGGACAAAGGACACAGGGAGTTTATACTGGTTCGGCCCCTTGCGGTAAAGGTAAAAGCCTACGATCCAGTTGTGGTGGAATTGATGGGGTTTCGATGACCAGGGAGCGAATCCACTTTTCCTGGCTCTCGAGTTGTTGTTTCTTGTCCCTAAACCACCGCTGGGTCATCCCTTTATATACATAGGTTGACGCCCGTCGGTCTACAGAGTCCCGAGGCCGGTTCATAAACGTGTCTGGCTCTGTACCTATTCTTTCCTATCTTACATTACAAGTTACACGCCTATGGCGGTTTATGTCTATGGGCCCTAACCCTCCTCTGGGCTTTGGGCTCCCTTGTCATGTTCCCTCCATAAGTCGCCATCTTCTATAACTTCATGGGCTTCAATATTGGCAGTCTCTCTATGGATAAGCCGGCCCATCCTGGGCGGTTTATACCCACCAGTTATATCCCCAACACAGGTCGTCCTCCCCATGGTAAGGCCCCTTCATCGTCAGCAAAGCCTTGTGTGACCGTAATGCGTACTACCTCATCAACGCCCGCAAGTCCAACAAGCACAAGAGAGACACCGCCGGCAAAGAGACAACCCGGTCGTGGAATGCGGAACTCCTTCACCCATTTTACAGTTAGGTGTGAGCATGTATGTATCACTACCTTTTGTAACCGCACGAAAACTATGGGGTCCCCAAACGACGCTCGGTGGTTGCCCTTTCGATGTGTCTCACGCACTTGTGCAATTCTCCTAAAAATCCCCACCACCGGGTTGACTCGCTCAAACCCGGGGGGTCAGGGGCTGCCGGCTTGGCCACCACCCGCCGCCTTCCTTAGCAAATCATGGCGTGTTCAGGTCGCAACGGCTGTCGGTGTCAAAACCGGCGGATCTCGGGTAGGGGGTCCCGAACTATGCGTCTAAGGCTAATGGTAATAGGAGGCTGGGGACACGATGTTTACGCAGGTTTGGGCCCTCTCGATGGAGGTAATACCCTACTTCCTGATTTATTGATCTTGATGATATGAGTATTACAAGAGTTGATCTACCACGAGATCATAGAGGCTAAACCCTAGAAGCTAGCCTATGATTATGATTGTTGTTGTCCTACGGACTAAACCCTCCGGTTTATATAGACACCGGAGGGGGCTAGGGTTACATAGAGTCGATTACAGAGAAGGAGATCTACACATCCGAATTGCCAAGCTTGCCTTCCACACAAAGGAGAGTCCCATCCGGACACGGGACGAAGTCTTCAATCTTGCATCTTCATAGTCCAACAGTTTGGCCAAAGTATATAGTCCGGCTGTCCAAGGACCCCTTAATCCAGGACTCCCTCAGTAGCCGCTGAACCAGGCTTCAATGATGATGAGTCCGGCACGCAGATTGTCTTCGGCATTGCAAGGCGGGTTCCTTCTCCGA
Source organism: Triticum aestivum (assembly GCF_018294505.1). Lineage (NCBI taxonomy): Eukaryota > Viridiplantae > Streptophyta > Magnoliopsida > Poales > Poaceae > Triticum > Triticum aestivum. The sequence goes on along the minus strand of NC_057804.1, from coordinate 613,220,898 downwards.
ATACTCCATAGAAGATCTTGAATACGAGGATCGTGTCTGGCTCTGCAAAACAAATTCCACATACCACCGTAGAGAGCACAATTTTTCATGATTCTAATCTGCTGACTATTTTTCATAGCACGACACCACGTCACGGCCCGATCATTATTTGAACCATTCTTCCCAACCTGCTATTGCACGTATTGCAAGGTGGTTTTATTGGCACGTCTTGTCGAAGCAGAGATCGTGTCCCTTATCATGGGATTCTCATCAATACGGGTGTGGGTAACCCAACCGCGCCATCGAAGTGGCGCTTGGGGAATAAGCGTGTTTATAGGGCAAGTGGGGAGGCTCATAGTTTCTACCGCCTCTATAAAGAGATAAGGACTCCTCTTTTTTGCCCACGCCCTCCTCTCCCTCTGCTCATCCATTCCCTTTCGCTCATGATCTAGCACCCAAGCCCTCACTTTCTCGCAAAGTCATTCAAGCATGTCCGGAGCAGGAGGCAAGTGGATGGCCTCCTCCGTCACAGAGCAAGACATAACAAAGCTACGGGAGGCTGGATACCTGGCCGCAAACATTGTGCGCAGGCTTTCGGGTGAGGGGCAGATCATCCCTACTCTGAAACCTAGGGAGAGGGTTGTGTTCCTCCCTCATTTCATCCGCGGACTGGGATTCCCCCTCCACCCATTTGTCCACGGGCTCATGTTCTACTACCGGCTTGATTTTCACGATCTGGCCCCCAACTTCATCCTCAACATCTCGACGTTCATCGTCGTGTGCGAGGCTTTCCTCCGTATCCCGCCCCACTTCGGCCTATGGCTGAAGACCTTCAACGTGAAGCCAAAGGTGGTGGGCGGCCAGCAAGCGGAGTGCGGGGGCGCCATGGTGGGCAAGATGCCCAATGTTGATTGGCCCGAGGGCTCCTTTGTGCAGACAGTAAAGGGGTGGCAATCGGGGTGGTTCTACGTCACCGAGCCCCGCAATGCCAACTGGGCAGCAGCCCCCGAATTTCGATCCGGCACCCCTATGTGGCTCACCTCCTGGAAAGAGAAGGTATTAGCCTGGGGGTCCGTGGCGAAGCTGTCTGGACTTCAAAATTGTGTCCGGAATATGGTAAGCAAGAAGATCAAGCTCGTCAACATAGTACAAGTCATGCTCCTCCGTCGGATCCTTCCGTGCCAACGACGGATTTGCAATTTGTGGGAGTTTTACCTGGCCGAACACCAGACACTACGAGAGATCTTCGGCATGACGCACGAAGACGTCTGGAAATTGTTGTTCAAGACCAACGAGGTACCCCCACCCATAACCAAAGATCGCGGGCTCAGCACCAATCGCCTCGCCAATTTGGTAAGTTCATACGTTTCGTAGGGCGCGCCTTTCGTCAGTACATCTGGAGGAGGATCCTAAGCTTTTCACCCTGTTTCCACAGGATTGGGTGGCAGTGGCAGAGCGGATCGACTGCCCGGCTCTATTACCGGAAGATCCAGAATCGGAGCTTCTAACGAAGATGTTGTTTCCGGTGCCTTATGAGGTGCCTAAGAAGACGGTCAAGAAGGCGGCCACGAGGACCAGGAAAGGTCTCCGGCGCAGGGCCGTATTAGACTCGTCATCCGAGGACGCCGAGGCACATTCCTCCCATGATGACGAGAGGAGGAAGAGACACCCCCCCAATAGGGGTGGAGAAGAAGAGGAAGGTCGTCCCACAGGGGGAGGCCAGATCGTCCAAGAAGGGAAGCACATCCCTTCCGGACCACTCCACCATGGCCGCCTGCAGCGACAAGGAGTGGTTGCCCAGGGACAAGCCCCTGGCGAAGTCGTATGTATCTATACTCCATAGTACTTTCAATGTGTTTTAGCTTCATTGCTCGTTATAATGCCGAGCTCGTATATGCAGTCCGACCAAGTCCCACATCGAGGTATCCTCTTCGAATGGGCCCTTGAGTGAATCGGAGATGAATAGCTATTCACTCCCAACGGCCACCTCCCCACGGCCCACGGACAACACCGAGGTGTTGTCCCAAAGGATACCGGAACAGGGGGTGACGGTTCTGGAGACACCCCAAGGCGAAATCCCAAACGCCGGGCACATGGGGGGAAAGACCCCCATGGATTCTGCTGACGGGGGTCGCAACAAGTCTGGCCCCAAGCCGGATACTACGCCGGAACCTTCCATGGTTCCAGATTCAAGTAGGCAGCCCCTCGCTAAGGAGGGCGAGCTGCCTATGCCGATGAACTCTATCTAGCCAGAGGCATCGGGCAATTTGCTGGAAGTGCTTTGAGGCTCTTCCATCGACGAAGAGCACCGTACTCTTATGAGTGCGGTGATTGAGAAGGTTCGGTCCGCCAAAAGCGGATTGACCGAAGCCTGCATTAGCCTCCTAACAGGCTTTTAGGTAAGTAACAAAAGTGTATGAAAATATCACATTATGGACAGTAGCCCCTGATGCTCTGTTTGGTATTCGGAAAGAAAAAGCCAAACGGAGGGTCAATTTTTTTCCACAGGAGTCTAAAAGAAAATGTCTATGTGAATAAGAAGGTGTCGCTGCTGGCCGCTGCCGCCCATACTGCGGAGGTTGCCAGACTGAAACGGGACCTGGGGCGGGCCGAGGAAGAGCTCGGCCTCGTGAAGAGGCAGCTCGGGGAGAACAAAGATAAGTGATACCCCGTCCGTGTGTCATATAAGGGAAAAATCATTTATGCTAACAGAAGCATCATGAATTTTAATAGGGGCCACAACCGAAGTGGCGGCCCTAAAGAAGGCGATGTCCAAGGCTGAAGACAAGGCGGCCAAGGAGCGCACCGAGCGTGAGAAACAGGAGGCTCGGGTTAATGAGGTACACCAAGAGCTCCAGGATTTCAGCAAAAAATTCGAGTCCTTGGAGCGTGACCCCAAGACGCAAGAGTCCGAGATTGCAAAAGCCCTCCAGAGCGCGCGAGACGCCAAGGCCGAAGCCCAGAAGGCTCTCTAGGAAATTCAGGCGGCCAAGAAGATAGCGGCGGGTAAGGCATTCATTATGCAAAGCAAGCATGTGAAGGAGACTTTCCTTTTACTTACCCGAATTCGGAGGTCTCCAGGAGCGTTCCCAGATCTGCCATGCAGCATATCGGATGCCACGGAGTTCTACCGTGCCGAAGAAGGGAGCTCGACGGAGAAGTTGTTCTGGTCTCAATATGCTGGGACCGAACATCCTATGCCTTTGAGTGACCAGCTGAAGCAATTGGTCGAACTGCACAAGGAGGCCGAACTGGCGATGAAGGACTTCATAGTCCGGCTGTGGCCTGGCGAGCCCCTGCCCAGTAGCTACTTCGTCCTTGTAAAGCGGATGGTAAATGCCTGTCCGCAGCTTGAAGTCGTCAAGCAAGCCGTCTGCATTGAAGGTGCCCGTCGAGCCTTCGCCCGCGCGAAAGTGCACTGGGCGAAGATGGATGCCGAGAAGCTAGTGACAGAGGGGCCACTGGAGGGCAAAGCGCACCACTACCCCAAGAAGTACTATGATGGTGTTATGAAAGGCACCCGCCTTGTGGCGGAGGAATGTGCCAAGGATGCAATATTTGAATAAATGTATTCATGTCATCCTATAATATGAAAACGAGTTCGTGTGCGCTATATAGCACTTGTTGATTTAAAATATTACCTTCTGTGCGACCGTTTATAAAAATCTGAAAGTTGGCCAGTCGTCGGCTTCTGCCCCCGTGTAACTAGTACTGGGGTGTTTGGGATAAACCTAAACATTCTTTATCCAAATTTTTGGTCCTTTAAGGAGGTGTTTAGCGCAGCGAACAAGGCAATTGGACTATACGGCTTTATCATTCTCACTTAGCCATAGAAGTCTACAATTTTAAATTATGGCGAAGCCCCTGGTATTCGGAAGGCTGAACTTGGGGCGCTATAGACGCCTAAATCGGACAAGGCCGATTCCTCGCCCGGAGCGGAAAAAATCTTTAGGGATTTGAGACCTCGCGAACAGCGACCAGCTCTCGCCGCATCATGACAGTCAGTTTTTGGCTTTCTCTACTGAGGTGCTCGTCCGGAAGAACCGAGACACAATCGCAGTAGTTCTCCCTGCGCTACCTTAGCCGATATAGCGGAACATAAGGCACCAAAACAAGGGAGCCGGGCAAACCCAACTATTGACCCAAGACATGATTCGGAGCTGATGCATATAATGCTATAAATTCGGGGAGCCGTATTGTCGAAAGTGTTTGGACTTTTCCTGTCGTGTTATGGGGTACAATGAAGCCCCTGGTGAACTGAACATACCAAAGTGTACGGGTGCGATTTATATGAAATAAGAAGTCAAGGGAAAATACAAAGAAAATATAATAATAAGTTGGAGCTGTATATTTTTCCCATTGTTATTTGAATGATACGTCAAAGCGTATGTGTACAAGTAATGTGATAAGCAAAAATAGGACTATTTGACATGTCCTAACCAAGGGCAGGCTGCGTATGGGTATGTAAAAAAGGTATAATGATCATTAACAGAGACCACCTGGGTATCCCTTGTACGTCAAAGCCTCTTGCCTCCTTGGTGTTTCCTTCCCGTGATGAGTCCGATAATCAGGCCATCTGAAAGGGCTTCCTGAAAATAGGGTCCTGCAAGAAAGAAAGTGATGAAAGTGTACGGGTCCTGCGGTCGAGCCGCATTGTGGACCGCATCGTAGCCGTGCCTCCGTCTATGCCCATGGTATTTTGAGTGTGTAATTATGTACACGCGGTGCAAATGTCACCGCTTGACTAGGACTATGACGGAGGCCGAATTGCTAGTCGAGCTCTGGACGTGCCGGACGATCCTGTTGCAGAGTACTCCGGACTCGCTTGACGGTGCCCGGGAGTTTTATCGTTGAGTTGGTGGTCTGCCTAAGAAGGTTGCTTTGTACTTCTGCTGTGAGGGCTGCAGTGTGCTCCTCTGTACGGAGAGAGCGGTCTGTGTTTCCATTGACTGTTATAACCCCACGAGGTCCTGGCATCTTGAGCTTGAAGTATGTGTAGTGTGGTACCACATTAAATCGAGCAAATGCGGTTCGTCCTAGTAGTGCATGATAGACACTACGGAAGGGGACAATATCAAAGAGTAACTCCTCGCTTCGGAAGTTGTCCGGAGATCCGAAGACTACTTCCAGTGTTATTGAGCCCGTACAACAGGCCTCTACACCTGGGATTACACCCTTAAAGGTGGTTTTGGTGGGTTTGATCCTTGAGGGATTGATGCCCATTTTGCACACTGTATCCTGATAAAGCAGGTTCAGGCTGCTGCCACCGTCCATGAGGACTCGCGTGAGATGGAATCCTTCAATGATGGGATTGAGTACCTATGCAGCTGAACCGCCATGACGGATACTTGTAGGATGATCCCTGCGATCGAAAGGGATCGGACAGGACGACCATGGGTTGAACTTTGGGGCGACTGGCTCTAGCGCGTATACGTCCCTTAGTGCACGCTTCCGTTCCCGCTTGGGACTGTGGGTGGCATAGATCATGTTTACCGTTTTCACTTGGGGAGGAAACTTCTTTTGTCCCCTTGTGTTCGGCGGCCGGGGCTCCTCGTCGTCATTGCTATGCAGCCCCTTTTCCCTGTTTTCGGCATTTAACTTGCCGGCCCGTTTGAACACCCAACATTCTCTGTTGTTGTGGTTGGCTGGCTTATCAGGGGTGCCGTGGATTTGACACGAGCGATCGAGTATGCGGTCCAGACTGGAAAAACCCGGATTTTTTCTTTTAAATGGCTTTTTTCGCTGATCGGACTTAGAGCCACTGAATCCGGCATTGACTGTCGTGTCTTCGGCGTTGTCGCCGTTGTTCCGACGCTTATGTCTGTTGCTACGTGGCTTGCTGTTGCTATCTCGGGCATCTGAAGTGCTAGGATTTCTTGGCGTGATGTTGCTACGAGCCAGCCAGCTATCCTCGCCCGCGCAAAAGCAGGTCATGAGTGTCGTGAGGGCTGCCATGGACTTAGGCTTCTCTTGGACGAGGTGTCGGGCGAGCCACTCATCGCGGATGTTATGCTTAAAGGCCGCTAGGGCTTCGGCATCCGGACAGTCGACGATTTGGTTCTTTTTAGTTAGGAACCGAGTCCAGAATTTCCTGGCTGGCTCTCCGGGTTGTTGGGTTATGTGACTTAAGTCATCAGCGTCTGGTGGTCGCACGTAAGTGCCCTGGAAGTTGTCAAGGAATGCGTCCTCCAGGTTCTCCCAACTGCCAATGGAGTTCGCCGGCAGGCTATTTAGCCAATGTCGAGCCGGTCCTTTGGTCTTAAGGGGGAGGTACTTGATGGCATGTAGATCGTCGTCATGGGCCATGTGAATGTGGAGAAGGAAATCTTCAATCCATACCGCGGGGTCTGTTGTGCCATCGTATGACTCTATGTTTACGGGTTTAAACCCTTCTAGGAATTCATAATCCATTACTTCATTAGTGAATCATAGGGGGTGTGCGGTGCCTCTATGCCGGGCTACATCACGACGCAGTTCAAATGAGTCTGGTCTATTGTATTCGGGCCGGCCGGACTTATTTTTAGCGTATCCGGTGTGACGGTCATCATCACGCATTGTGGTGCGTCCCCGCAATCCATAGATTGATCTTGACAGTCCTGCTTTGTTGTCCAGTGCGTCTCGCATGTCCTGCGTGTTTCCCTGGGCGTTAGTGTTTTTGTTTGATTGTTAACGGGGTGTCGACTGGTGTTCGGGCTGGTACGCCGCTTTGTTTCGGCCGTGAGGTGGCCGGTCCACCTCATCCTGCGCTAGTAGTGTAGGCTCTAGCGCCTCCTCCTCGAGTTGGGGTAGCAACCTGTGCTTCGGCTAAGTTTTTGTTAGTCGCTCGAGTCCATATTCCTCGGCTGTCAGGACTTCAGTCCATCTATCTGTTAGCAGATCTTGATCAGCTTGAAGCTGCTACTGCTTCTTCTTCAGGCTTTTTGCAGTCTCTATAAGCCGGCGCTTGAAGCGCTCTTGCTCGACGGGATCCTCAAGCACGACAAATTCGTCGTCGCCAGGGCTCACCTCATCTTCGGAGAGAGGCATATAATTGTCGTCCTCCAAGTCTCCATTTGTTGCATGTTCATCTAGGCTAGCTTGCCCATCCTCCTGCTCGGCCTGCTCGAAGTCGGGCTGGGCGGGATTGTATTCGTCTTCGGCACCATCCGGATTGCTATCATCTCCTGTGCCGGTACTGCTATTTATGCCATGGCGGGGCTTAGAGCGGTGCCGATGATGCCGGTGCTTTGATTGCTTCCCCATTGGATTATCCTCTGTTGCCTCATCGCCATTCTTTTCTTTGTGGTGTCCACCATATATATATATATATATATATATATATATATATATATATATATATATATATATATATGTATATATCGTATGATCAGGTGGTTGTCCAGCGCCTTGTGGGCGGCAGTTCCTATTCTTCTCCTGCATCGTAGTCCATACGGTCGATGTCTTCGGAGTCGAAGTCGAGCATGTCGGTTAAGTCATCGACAGTGGCTATTAAGTGGGTGGTGGGTGGGTAACAAATTTCTTCGTCGTCCGCTTCCCACTCGAGGCGGACATAGTTCGGCCAAGAGTCTCCTAACAAAGAGAGAGACCTCAATGAATTTAGCACGTCACCCAAGGGTGAGTGTTGAAAGATATCCGTGGAGGTAAACTCCATGATCGGTGCCCAATCAGATTCGGCAGGCACAGACGTGCGTGGTTCGGAACCTAAGACCGGAGACGAGTCCAGGGGTCCGGTGATACAGATGTCTTTGGAGGTGGAGTCGGTGTTCGGATCCAATGCCTATGAGTGTGTGGTCTCCATGACGGGGTCCATCCACCAGTCCTCGGATGGCGCGATCTGCTCCAGATTAAGGGCCAGGGCAGCCACAGGTGCGATATCCCGAACTCCATCCGATGGCAGATCTAGGTCATGCACGTCGTGACTGTTCGGCGCTCCTGACATAGGCTTGAACCCGTCTAAGATCAAGTCTCCGTGGATGTCGGCGGTGTAGTTCAAGTTTCCAAACCTGACCTGATGGCCATGGGCGTCGTTGTCGATCTGCTCCAGATGACCAAGCGAGTTAGCCCGCAGTGCGAAGCCGCTGAATACGAAGATCTGTCCGGGGAGGAAAACCTCACCCTGGACCGCATCGTTGCTGATGATTGAAGGAGCCATCAAGCCTTATCGCGACGACACAATGGAACTCTCAATGAAAGCACCAATGTCAGTGTCAAAACCGGCGGATATCGAGTAGGGGGTCCCGAACTGTGCATCTAAGGCTAATGGTAACAGGAGGTTGGGGACACGATGTTTACCCAGGTTCGGGCCCTCTCGATGAAGGTAATACCCTACTTCCTGCTTGATTGATCTTGATGATATGAGTATTACAAGAGTTGATCTACCACGAGATCGTAGAGGCTAAACCCTAGAAGCTAGCCTATGATTATGATTGTTGTTGTCCTATGGACTAAACCCTCTGGTTTATATAGACACCGGAGGGGGCTAGGGTTACACAGAGTCGGTTACAGAGAAGGAGATCTACACATCCGAATTGCCAAGCTTACCTTCCACGCAAAGGAGAGTCCCATCCGGACATGGGACGGAGTCTTCAATCTTGCATCTTCATAGTCGAACAGTCCGGTCAAAGTATATAGTCCGGCTGTCCGAGGACCCCTTAATCCAGGACTCCCTCAACGGCCCTCCACTTCACCCTACTCCACAAAACCGGCTTCAGCTGTCGGCCGGCAAGAAACATGGGCCAAAGCACTAGCACACTATGAATTCTAAGTCAGTTCCGCCGGGTTGGTCGACCTGGCCCCGCCACCTTAACTTGGCTGCATGACCGGCTGCTCGCCAACCGGCTTCGCCGGATTGTTACCAATCGGCCTAGTGGGTGTTTTGCTCGCGCTCGACATTTGAAAAGCCTAAGTATTGCACATCTATTTTCAACGGCTGAACCCTTGTCACAGACCGGAACCCGGCCGTTCGACTCGCGGGTGGGGGGAGGCCCGAGAAAGGAAGCAAGCAAGAAAACGACTCAAAAACAGAAGCAAAAGCGCAAACACTCATGAAATATTTACATGACAATTTAAATAGGACCAAGGCTAGAGTTCATTACATACACCCAAAATCCCTCAGTGGGTGGGTGGACCTTCTACCTAAAAGAAATTCTTGAAAAGACAAAAACAGGTCGGCTTCAGCATCATCATCACCGTAGATGCATGTCTCCTTGGAACTGCCCTTCGGGTCGTTCATAAGTAGGCCAAAGTCATCAACAAGAACGACTCCGCCGTCATACATTTGCTCCGGCTGGAACTCATCGTGGATGGCGAACCCGGCGACGTAGCTAGCCCGGGGAGCGATGCGCCCGGCCTCCGCCTGCAGCTGAAGCTCCGCATCGGCTTGCTAGTCCATCAGCCGGTCTAGCTCTAGATCCGGATGCCAAGACATCACGAATTGGAGCGTCATCTCAGCACCAGCCCGAGCGGCAGAAACCCGCCATGCGTGAAGCTGCTGCGGCCCACCTCCAGCCACTGCGCCAGCCGCGAGAAGCTGTTCGGTGCGACGGCGCCAGGCCAGATGGTCACCGTCATCCTCGCACCGGCTTGGGAGAGCCGCGCCATCTGCTCGCCCAAGACGTGCAGACGAGCTTCGGCGGCGTCCATGATCTCCGGGAAAGTCCAAGCAACCAGCGGGATGGTCTCGGAGCCCACGGCCCCCTGCGGATCCTGCTGGAAGCGGACCGCCTCCTCCGCCACCCAGTGCGTCTCCGGGAAGTGCCCTATCAAAGAAGAGCAAGGCAATTTAGCAACACCAAAGAGAAGCCATCTTCTCAGCCCGACATAATTCAAAAGAAGCACTTACTAGCGAAGGTCTCATCCAGGTGTTGTGCTTCAAGCAACGTACCGTGCCGCTCCCAGGTGATGGCACGGTCATGCTCCTCAAGCGCCTCCTCCAGATCGGCGACCTTGGCGAGGGCTGCCTTTAGCTCGCCGTCCTTGGCCGCGGGCGCCTTCTCGTACTCCTTGCGGTGGTGGAGCTCCGACAGATGGGCGTCCCCTAGCTGGGAACCTAGCGCCTTCAGCCGCTCCACCTTCCCCTGAAGCTGACCCTTATTGTCGTCCAGCTTATCGCGTTGCTGGCTGGCTTCAACAAGGGCCCGTTCGACCTGTGCCGCCTTGGCTGCCTCCGCCTTTAGGCGGTCCACCTCGGCCTTGATGTCTACTACACAACCTTCTTGTAGACGTTGTTGGGCCTGCAAGTGCACAGGTTTGTAGGACAGTAGCAAATTTCCCTCAAGTGGATGACCTAAGGTTTATCAATCCATAGGAGGCGTAGGATGAAGATGGTCTCTCTCAAACAACCCTGCAACCAAATAACAAAGAGTCTCTTGTGTTCCCAACACACCTAATACAATGGTAAATTGTATAGGTGCACTAGTTCGGCAAAGAGATGAAGATACAAGTGCAAAATAGATGGTAGAAAAAGGTATTTGTAATCTGAAATAATAAAAACAGCAAGGTAGCGAGCGGTAAAAGTGAGCATAAACGGTAATGCAATGATAGGAAACAAGGCCTAGGGTTCATACTTTCACTAGTGCAAGTTCTCTCAACAATAATAACATAGATAGAACATATGACAAGCCTTCAACATGCAACAAAGAGTCACTGCAAAGACACTAATAGCGGAGAACAAACATAGAGATTATGGTAGGGTATGAAACCACCTCAAAGTTATCCCTTCTGTTCTAACTATTCAAGAGTTCGTAGTAAAATAACATAAAGCTATTCTTTCCGCTCAATCCATCATAGAGTTCATACTAGAACAACACCTTAAGACACAAATCAACCAAAACCCTAATATCACCTAGATACTCCATTGTCACCTCAAGTATCCGTGGGCATGATTATACGATATGTGTCACACAATCTCAGATTCATCCAACCAACATAAAAGTACTTCAAAGAGTGCCCCAAAGCTACTACTAGAGAGTCAAGAACGCGTGCCAACCCCTATGCATAGGTTCATGGGTGGAACCAACAAGTTGGTCTCCAAAACATACATCAAGTGGCACATGATATCCCATTGTCACCACAGATAATCACGGCAAGACATACATCTAGTGTTCTCATAAAGACTCAGTCCGATAAAATAACTTCAAAGGGGAAACTCAATTCATCACAAGAGAGTAGAGGGGGAGAAACATCATAAGATCCAACTACAATAGCAAAGGTCGGGATACATCAAGATCGTGCCATAGAGGGAACATGAGAGAGAACACGAGAGAGAGAGAGAGATCAAACACATAGCTACTGGTACATACCCTCAGCCCCGAGGGTGAACTACTCCCTCCTCATCATGGATAGCGCCGGGATGATGAAGATGGCCTCCGGTGATGGTATCCCCCTCCGGCAGGGTGCCGGAATAGGGTCTCGATTAGTTTTTGGTGGCTACAGAGGCTTGCAGCGGCGGAACTCCTGATCTAGGTTCTGTTCTGGAAGTTTTTGGGTACGTACGTATATATGGGTGCAGGGGGTACGTCGGTGGACCTACGGGGGTCCCACGAGGCAGGGGGCGCACCCAGGGGGTGCGCCCCCCACCCTCGTCAGCACCTCCCTTGGCTCCTGACGTGGGGTCCAAGTCCATCCGGTTGGTTTCCTTCCAAAATTAACTTCTCCAGTTGATTTCGCTCTGTTTTGACTCCGTCTGATATTCCTTTTCTTCGAAACACTGAAATAGGCATAAAACGGCAAATCTGGGACGGGCCTCCGGTTAATAGGTTAGTCCCAAAAATAATATAAAAGTGGATAATAAATCCCAATATTTCCTACAACAGTAGATAAAGTAGCATGGAGCAATCAAAAATTATAGATACGTTGGAGACGTATCAAGCATCCCCAAGCTTAATTCCTGCTCGTCCTCGAGTAGGTAAATGATAAAAAAGAATTTTTGATGCGGAGTGATACTTTGGCATAATTTCAATGTAAATCTTCTTAATTGTGATATGAATATTCATATCCGAAATATTCAAGACAAAAGTTCATATTGACACAAAAATAATAATACTTCAAGCATACTAATCAAAGCAATCATGTCTTCTCAAAATAGCACGGTTAAAGAAAGTTATCCCTACAAAATCATATAGTCTGGCTATGCTCTATCTTCATCACACAAAGTATTTAAACATGCACAACCCCGATGACGAGCCAAGCAATTGTTTCATACTTTAATAATCTCAAACTTTTTCAACTTTCACGCAATGCATGAGCGTGAGCCATGGACATAGCACTATAGGTGGAATAGAATGTTGGTTGTGGAGAAGACAAAAAGGATAAGATAGTCTCACATCAACTAGGCGTATCAACGGGCTATGGAGATGCCCATTGATAGATATCAATGTGAGTGAGTAGGGATTGCCATGCAACGGATGTACTAGAGCTATAAGTATATGAAAGCTCAACAAAAGAAACTAAGTGGGTGTGTATCCAACTTGCTTGCTCACGAAGACCTAGGGCACTTTTGAGGAAGCCCATCATTGGAATATACAAGCCAAGTTCTATAATGAAAAATTCCCACTAGTATATGAAAGTGATAACATATGAGACTCTCTATCATGAAGATCATGGTGCTATTTTGAAGCACAACTGTGGAAAAAGGATAGTAGCATTGTCCCTTCTCTCTTTTTCTCTCATTTTTTTATATTTTTTTGTTTGGGACTTCTCTTTTTTATGGCCTCTTTTTTTATTTGGGCTTCTTTGGCCTCTTTTATTTTTCGTAAAGTCCGAAGTCTCATCCCGACTTATGGGGGAATCATAGTCTCCATCATCCTTTCCTCACTGGGACAATGCTCTAATAATGATGATCATCACACTTTTATTTTTTTCTTACAACTCATCAATTACAACTTGATACTTAGAACAAAATATGACTCTATATGAATGCCTCCGGCGGTGTACCGGGATATGCAATGAATCAAGAGTGACATGTATGAAAGAATTATGAAGGTGGCCTTGCCACATATACAATGTCAACTACATGTTAATGCAAAAAGCAATATGACAAAAGTAATGTATGTCATATGAACGGAACGGTGGAAAGTTGCATGGCAATATATCTCGGAATGGCTATGGAAATTCCATGATAGGTAGGTATGGTGGCTGTTTTGAGGAAGGTATATGGAGGGTGTATGATACCGGTGAAAAGTGTGCAGTATTAGAGAGGCTAGCAATGGTGGAAGGGTGAGAGTGCGTATAATCCATGGACTCAACATTAATCAAAATAACTCATGCACTTGTTGCAAAAATTTAGAAGTCATCAAAAACCAGAGCACTAAACGCATACTCCTAGGGGGATAGATTGGTAGGAAAAGACCATCGCTCGTCCCCGACTGCCACTCATAAGGAAGACAATAAATAAATAAAATTGTGCTCCGACTTCATCACAAAGCGGTTCACCATACGTGCATGCTACGGGAATCACAAACTTCAACACAAGCATTCTTTGAATTCATAATCACCCCAACTAGTATTGCTTTGATATTATCACCTCCATATCTCAGAACAATTATCAAGCATCAAACTTATCTTAGTATTCAACGCACTCAAAAGAAAGTTTCACATATATTGAATACCAAGTATATTATCTTTAAGCAAATTACCATGCTATTAACAACTCTCAAAATAATCTAAGTGAAGCATGAGAGATCAATAGTTTCTTTAAAACAAATCCACCACCGTGCTCTTAAATATATAAGTGAAGTACTAGAGCAAAAATTATCACGCTCAAAGGATATAAGTGAAGCACATAGAGTATTCTAGCAAATTCTAATTTGTGTATGGCTCTCTCTCTCATTAAAGGATTTCAGATCTTGATACTTCATTCGAACAGTAAGCAAAGCTAAAGAAAACTACAATGCAAGGATAGCACAACTCATGTGAAGAAGCGAAAACTGAGGCTCAACCGATACTAACCGATAGTTGTTGAAGAACAAAGGTGGGATGCCTATCGGGGCATCCCCAAGCTTAGATGCTTGAGACTTCTTGAAATATTATCTTGGGGTGCCTTGGGCATCCCCAAGCTTGAGCTTTTATGTCTCCTTAATTCCTCTCATATCATGGTTTCTCTTCTTTTTATCAAAAGCTTCATTCACAACAAACTCAACAAGAACTTGTGAGATAGGTTAGTATAAACCAATGCAAAACCTTATCATTTCCTACTGTAACAAATCACTAAAATTATTATTAAACATTGAATACTAAATGCCTCTGCATATTTAATACTCCATCCTCAAATAGAATCATTAAACAAGCAAACATATGCAAAGAATGCAACCATAACAGCAATCTGCCAAAACAGTAGAGTCTGTAAGAATGCAAGAGTAACAATACTTCCCTGACTCCAAAAATTATGAACTAAAATTCCCACTGTAATAAATTTATCAGACCTTAATATGCAAAAAGATTGAACGTTAGACCATGCTCTGACTTTTCTAGGGAATTTTTGCAACAGCGGTAAACTTTCTGTTTTCAAACAGCAACAAGCAAACTAGCAAAATAAGCATGGCAAAGGCTATCCTTGATTTTTTTTTTATTGAAACTAAAGATGCAAAACATTATTGTAACTAATCAGCAAGCAAAAACCAGCAAAATAAAATGACGCTCCAAGCAAAACACATATCATGTGGTGAATAAAAATATAGCTCCAAGTAAAGTTACCGATGAACGAAGACGAAAGAGCGGATGCCATCCAGGGCATCCCAAGCTTAGTCTCTTGCCACTCCTTATTCCATAGTCCATCGAATCTTTACCCAAAACTTGAAAACTTCAACCACACAAAACTCAAAACAAAACTAGTAAGCTCCGTTAGTATAAGAAAATAAAACCACCACTTAGGTACTTTAATGAACTCATTCTAAATTCATAATGGTGTAATATCTGCTTTATTCTAACTTCTCTATGGTTCATACCACTTAATACTAGCCATAGATGCATCAAAATAAGCAAACAACACATAGAAAACAGAATCTGTCAAAAACAGAACAGTCTTTAGTAATCTGTATCAAACGTATACTTCTGGAACCCCAAAAATTATGAAACAAATTGTTGGACCTGAGAAATTTGTCTATTAATCATCTGAAAAAAGAATCAACCTAAAAGTAATCTCCAGTAAAAAATGGCAGCTAATCTCGTGAGCGCCAAAGTTTCTATTTTTCACAGCAAGATCACATAAACTTCACCCAAGTCTTCCCAAAGGTTCTACTTGGCACTTTATTGAAACAAAAGCTATAAAACATGATTACTACAGTAGCATAATCATGTGGACACACAAAAACAGTAAGGATAAATATTGGGTTGTCTCCCAACAAGCGCTTTTCTTTAATGCCTTTCTAGCTAGGCATGATGATGACAATGATGCTCACATAAAAGATAAGAATTGAAACATAACGAGAGCATCATGAAGCATATGACTAGCACATTTAAGCCTAACCCACTTCCTATGCATAGGGATTTTGTAAGCAAACAACTTATGGGAACAATAATCAACTAGCATAGGATGGCACAACAAGCATAGCTTCAAGAATTTAAGCACATAGGGAGGAAACTTGACATTATTGCAATTCCTACAAGCATATGTTCCTCCCTCATAATAATTTTCAGTAGCATAATGAATGAATTCAACAATATAACCATCACCTAAAACATTCTTTTCATGATCTACAAGCATAGAAAATTTACTACTCTCTACATGAGCAAATTTCTTCTCATGAATAGTAGTGGGAGCAAGCTCAACAAAATAACTATCATGTGATTGAAAATTAAGTTCAAGATGACAAGTTTCATGGTTATCATTATTCTTTATAGCATATGTGTCATCACAATAATCATCATAGATAGGAGGCATGATTTTCTCATAGTAAATTTGCTCATCAAAGCTTGGGGGACAAAAAATATCATCTCCATCAAACATAGCTTCCCCAAGCTTGTGGCTTTGCATATCATTAGCATCATGGATATTCAAGGAATTCATACTAACAACATTGCAATCATGCTCATCATTCAAATATTTAGTTCCAAACATTCTATATATTTCTTCTTCTAGCACTTGAGCACAATTATCCTTTCCATCATACTCACGAAAGATATTAAAAAGGTGAAGCGTATGAGACAAACTCAACTCCATTTTTTTGTAATTTTCTTTTATAAACTAGACTAGTGCTAAAACAAGAAACAAAAAGATTCGATTGCAAGATCTAAAGATATACCTTCACTTACCTAGCCTCCCCGGCAACGGCGCCAGAAATTGCTTGATGTCTACTACACAACCTTCTTCTTGTAGACGTTGTTGGGCCTGCAAGTGCACAGGTTTGTACGACAGTAGCAAATTTCCCTCAAGTGGATGACCTAAGGTTTATCAATCCGTAGGAGGCGTAGGATGAAGATGGTCTCTCTCAAACAACCCTGCAACCAAATAACAAAGAGTCTCTTGTGTCCCCAACACACCTAATACAATGGTAAATTGTATAGGTGCACTAGTTCGGCGAAGAGATGAAGATACAAGTGCAAAATAGATGGTCGAAAAAGGTATTTGTAATCTGAAATAATAAAAACAGAAAGGTAGTGAGCGGTAAAAGTTAGCATAAACGGTAATCCAATGATAGGAAACAAGGCCTAGGGTTCATACTTTCACTAGTGCAAGTTCTCTCAACAATAATAACATAGATAGAACATATGACAAGCCCTCTACATGCAACAAAGAGTCAGTCCAAAGAAACTAATAGCGGAGAACAAATGTAGAGATTATGGTAGGGTACGAAACCACCTCAAAGTTATCCTTTCTGTTCTAACTATTCAAGAGTTCATAGTAAAATAACATAAAGCTATTCTTTCTGCTCAATCCGTCATAGAGTTCATACTAGAACAACACCTTAAGACACAAATCAACCAAAACCCTAATGTCACCTAGATACTCCATTGTCACCTCAAGTATCCGTGGGCATGATTATACGATATGCGTCACACAATCTCAGATTCATCCAACCAACATAAAAGTACTTCAAAGAGTTCCCCAAAGCTACTACCGGAGAGTCAAGAACGTGTGCCAACCCCTATGCATAGGTTCATGGGTGGAACCCGCAAGTTGGTCACCAAAACATACATCAAGTGGCACATGATATCCCATTGTCACCACAGGTAATCACGGCAAGACATACATCTAGAGTTCTCATAAAGACTCAATCCGATAAAATAACTTCAAAGGAGAAACTCAATTCATCACAAGAGAGTAGAGGGGGAGAAACATCATAAGATCCAACTACAATAGCAAAGCTCCGGATACATCAAGATCGTGCCATAGAGGGAACACGAGAGAGAGATCAAACACATAGCTACTAGTACATACCCTCAGCCCAGAGGGTGAACTACTTCCTCCTCGTCAAGGATAGCGCCGGGATGATGAAGATGGCCTCCGGTGATGGGATCCCCCTCCGGCAGGGTGCCGGAACAGGGTTGGTTTTTGGTGGCTACAGAGGCTTGCGGCGGCGGAACTCCTGATCTAGGTTCTGTTCTGGAAGTTTTGGGGTACGTAGGTATATATGGGTGCAGGGGGTACGTCGGTGGAGCTACTAGGGTCGCACGAGGCAGGGGGCGTGCCCAGGGGGGCGCGTCCCCCACCCTCGTGAGCACCTCCCTTGGCTCCTGATGTGGGGTCCAAGTCCATCTGGTTGGTTTCCTTCCAAAATTAACTTCTCCAGTTGATTTCGTTCCGTTTTGACTCCGTCTGATATTCCTTTTCCTCGAAACACTGAAATAGGCATAAAACAGCAAATCTGGGCTGGGCCTCCGGTTAATAGGTTAGTCCCAAAATAATATAAAAGTGGATAATAAAGCCCAATATTGCCTAAAACAGTAGATAAAGTAGCATTGAGCAATCAAAAATTATAGATACATTGGAGACGTATTAGGCCTCTAGCCGGATCTTGTCACCAGTCAACCGCTCTTGCAGCTGGCTGGCTTCGACGAGCCCCCGATGGGCCCCCTCCGCCTTAGCCCGGAGCTGGCCGACGTCAGTAACGACCCGGTCGAACAGGAAGCCGGCTCGGTATAGCTGGGTTTGCCCGGACAGCACCTCGGCTGCTCGTCGAAGATTCAGAAATAGAAGAAGAAAATACCAATTTAAGATTCGATCCAACTACTAGGTAGTTGGCCTGAATCTCGGGGGCTACACCTAGTGGGTGCACTAGCGCGCCCCCACTAAAAGAGCTTGCAGAAAAATTACCTTCGGCGACGCAAAGCGCCTCCTCCTTGGAGACGAGCTGCGCCTTGAGCTGACGGCTCTTCTCCATGAGCCAGTTGATGACACCGATCCGGAGGGAGTCCAGGTGCTGCAAGAAACGACGATCAGCACAAGACAACAATTTAAGATTCAACCCAACTACTACGTAGCTGGGCCGAATCTCGGGGGCTACACCCAGTGGGTGCGCTAGCGGGACAATAAGAGAGTAGCAAGAAGAAAACTTGAACGATGAAGGAAAAAAAGGGGCCCACCGTCATGGCGCGTTCCAGCTCTCGCGCTCGCTCCGTCTCGGCCTGGGTGAAGGACTGGACCCTCTCCAGAAGACTGCGGAGTCCCTGACCCATGTTGGCCATCACCGCCTCCTCCCGGGTTAGGGGCCCGAAGAAGATATCGCTGGGCCCAGCTGGAGCCGGCTACGACCCGGCGGCCCGACGGCTCCCTGGCCTGAAGATCAGGGCGTACTCGTCGCTGACCGCCTCCCTGCGGCCGGCGCCCTCTCCAGCACGATGACTAGAGCCGCCTGCTGTGGTGCCCCACCTGTCAGCGCCTAAGGCGCCTCCACCGGTGCCACCCGCGCCGCCTCCTCCAAGATAGCGACACCGCCGCTTCGCTCGGCCTCCGCTCGCTCGACCACGTCGGCCCGTGGCGGTGTGTCATCCCCGATCTCCACGGCCGCCCGGTCGAGGTCCACCAGCTCCGCGCGGCTGTCCTCACCATGCTCCCCTTCCAACGGTGGCATAAAGATCATCGCCGCCGGCTTCATGCCCGCTGGAATATTGGGCCACGTCGGCTCCTCGTCGGCTTCCAGCCACGTCGAGGCAGCGCTGGCCCAAGCCCATACCGACTCCGCCTCCAACTCTGCCACGACCCAGACCCGTTCCCGCCAGGCCAGGCCCTCGGCATCGGCCGGGTCCAGGCTGAGGTCCGGATCGACCTCCTCCTCCTCCTGCTCGATGACGCTGGACCAGGTCTTCCGGAACACAGCGCCACTGAAGGACGCGGCCTCCATCGCCGCCCGCACCAGCGACCCCGGCGATCTGAAGCACGGCAAAGTAAGAAGCAAGAACCAAGGGAAGTCACTCAGTAGCTCGACAAAATTCAGCAGAAGAAACTCACCCGGGTATCACCAGAGCCGGTGGCTTTTTCGGCGCCACACTACAGAAAAAAGACACATCCATAACATTTTGGGCCGAACAAAAAATTTTCTGTCATACTTATGACACTTCTATGACGATAATTGGGACAAAACCCGGTATGATCATAGATGTGTTGGGCTCCTACTTCCATGACAAAAAATCATGATAAAAAATGGGATTTTCATCCTGGGCGGGCCGGAGACGCAGTTGCACGACATTCTTTGGGCCATGCATGACGGAAAAAACCATGATAGAAGTGAGGGCGAGGAAAATATCAGGGAGTTCCCAGTTATGGTGGGTGGTCGGGGGCCGAGCGATGCGCGTTTCTCTCATACACATACGCGCGTGGGTGCGAGGCGTTGGGCTCTAACTGAACCCAAGCGAGGCGTTCGGCTAACTGAACCAAAGCGATTGCACTGCAGGCTACGCGTTACTGAACCCGAGCGATGGATCGATGGCTGTTAACTGAACCCGATTGAGCGATTCCTTCACTACTGCTGCTACCTGAAGCTGATTGATGCTGCCTCTAGATGAAAAGTGAGCCTTGTTGGGGGGTGGATGAACAGTTCTCGGTGGGGGGTTGGATGAACAGTTCCCGGTGGTGTTTCCGCTGGATGAACAGGACCTCGATCAATCGAGCCGATTGGGCGTGGATGAATAGGACCCCAGGAGGGCTGGATGAACAGGACCCCGTGGAGGGAAGGTTGAACAGTAGCCAGTGGAGGGCTGGTTGAACAGTAGCCGGTGGAGGGCTGGATAAACAGTAGCCCATTGAGGGGTGGTTGAACAGGACCCTGTGGAGAGGGCTAGTTGAACAGTAGCCGATGGAGGAGCGGTGGAGGCTGGATGAACAGGAGCCCGTGGATGAACAATCGCAGGTGGAGGGTGGAGGAGGTCGACGGTGGATGAACAGTAGCCCATGGAGGCTGTAGGAGGTCGACGATGGAGATGAACAGTATCTCGTGGAGTCCCGTTTTGCGGTACGTCACACCCCTCTCGATGAACAGAAGCCCCGTTTCGACTGTAGCATTCCAATACAAGTCTGTTTCCTCCATTTTGCGGTACGCCACACCCCTCTCGATCAACAGGACCCCGTTTCAACCGTATGAGGTCCAACCGAAGTCCGTTTCCTCCATTTTGCGGTACGCCAGACCCCTCCCGATGAACAGGATCCCGTTTCGAGCGTGGCCAGTCGAACACAAGGCCATTTCCTATGTTCCGCGGTACGCCAGGCTTCGAATCCATTGGTTGTTCCGTCTGAGACGGTTGGCTCCTGATGAACCGTTCCGTTGCCTCCCAATGAACACGATGTATTTCGTTGCCTCCCCATGAACACAATGATGACGCGGTTTCTCAATTCTGACCCAGCCATGTACGCGAGCCCTGGTTGTACGTATGCACGAGTAGGCGCTCGAGACCCCACCCATATGTACATACGTGGTCGTAATTTCTTTCTTGCACCCTAGCCGATGTATGTACGTGTACATGCTACATCCGTGCCTCTACTACGACACGTGTGCGCCTCTACATCAACCAGTATGTACGTACACGTTCGCGACCAGAATGACAACGCTACGTATGCTTCAACCAGGTGGGCCCCGACTGTCAGGCACTTCCTTGCATGCCAAGATGATGCTGGTGGGTCCCAGCAGTTAGGGGGTGTCGATGTTGTTTACCAGCGGGTATTAGCCGACGATGATTGTGGGGATTAGTACGCGTGGAGATCGTCGAGGTGGGTTAGCACACAAGACAAGATTTTAGACAGCTTTGGGGCCCGGGAAACATCATCCGGTAATAGCCCTACATGTTGTTTGTGGCTAGGTCTTATTCTGTATGCTCATGAGGGAGTCATTGTATAAGCCGGCTCTCCTCTAGTTGTGTCTAGCCCTAGAGATTATTGAGCTTCTTACTTGTCCCTCATGGGGAGCCTTGCCCCTCCTTATATAAGTTGAAGGGGCCGGCTTACATGTAGAGTCCTAGTAGGATTAGGACTAGTCTCTTTTATATTACAAGACGGATAGCAATCCAGGTCTTATTCAAACTGTTTAAGTCTGCCTGCTGGGCCACCTCCCATGATGGGCGCGGCCTACCTCCATGAGGATA